>NW_008796187.1:655138-679986 GCF_000699145.1 Aptenodytes forsteri
CTCGCCGTCCCTGTCTTCCAGCTCGGGGGGCTGAGTACCCTGAGGATAACTGGTCTGCCTGTTAAAGACTGAGGCAAAGAAGGCATTGAGTACCTCAGCCTTTTCCTCATCCAGAGGTTCAGATAAGGGCATGTCTACAAATATGCAATAAATAAGATAGCCAAGTTAGACTGAGTAGTAAAATACAAAGAGTGACTTGGTTTTGTAGTACAGAACGGCATTTTATCCATGCATCAGTGTCATGAAAGAACTGACAAGAATGGTCAGAAAAGAAAAACATGGATGAGAGACAGATCTTTATTTGAGTTACACTGGTATAAAGATCTTAAAAATCTAATTAAGAAAATGCCGCTTGCTTAGCTTGTTCAATTTTCCTTTTAACACAAGACTAAAACAGTCATTTACCTTGTCTGTTAGCTATCAGCTCTCTGAGAATCTTTTTATTCTTTCTTACAGGTAAATGTTGTCGGTGATTGGGGCAGCTCTTAATGTGGAGGCATAGATGCCCTTCCCCAAAATCACTTTAGCAACTTCATTGTCTCATTAAATCACATTCCTTGTCACCAGCCTTTGTCTTAATAGCAACATGCAGTGGCGATGCAGTCTATCAAAGAAATTGCACAGAAATTTGTAACAGTAAGTAACGAGTTTCCATAGATACATAGACATATCTTTTACTGATATTTACACATTTGCATGTTATAGTCTACAGCAAAGTTTTTTCTTGAGGTTTCCTCAACAGTAGAAGGCAAGTACTGCAGACCACTTTTCTGGTTTTGAGGGTCACCATGCATGAAAAACACTGAAGTGTCAGCATGATGTGGATTTATGTCTGTTCTTCACTGGTTCACCTACCCAATCCCATGAAAGACCTAAATAGCATCAAGTATCTAATTCAGAATATGTAGGTTGCGGGAGAAAATTCACTTTTCCTTCAGTAATAACTCATGAGTCTTCAGTTTACTTACATCACATTTTTGTTGGACAAAGAGCAGCCCCTTTCTCCCCTCTGAACTATGTCCTTTTACCCTGTTTTCAACCTTTTCCCATCCGTTTATTCCTCTTTCCCTCCCCATTTCTGAGCTTCTATTCTCACTGATAGTGAAACTTCTTTTGATCCTCTTAATTGATCAAACCGTTGTGTGAGTCTTTCCCTTCTGCAACTGCAGAAACTAATAAACTCTGACCCTCATGAGGGTTTTCCTGTCATTTGCCTTTTCTGTTTAGTCTCACAAGTTCCTTCACTTCCACTGTTCTCTCTAGAGTAGTCTCTTATCTTACAAGTGGTTTTGGGGTTTTTTTTGTTTTTTAAGTTCTTTTTGGCTTCTTTCTTTGCTCCTGGTTTTCTTCTTTGATAATAGCAAGAAGATATACCTTTTTGCACTGTATCAAACGACTGAGTCACTTATTACTGTTTCTTGCTGAAGTCCATTACGATCTTTTCATCTACTTGATTATTGAAGATATTTTGTTTCCCCTGCTTCCTAACTTGCTTTGCGAGCATCATCTTCAATCTTTGTTTGCCCCCTTGTTTCTTTTTTTTCTCTCACTCTAGCTGATCTTGCCCATTTCATGGAGGCATCCCAAATGGTCTCCCAAATCCCTAGTTTGTGTTCAGTGTTTCAACCACAACAGCTGGAGGAAGCAGAACAAGCATCAAGTGTCGTTTACCTAAACTATCTCATTAAGTATTTTAATTTGCTATCTTGATCCTCATATCAGAGCAGCTGCAGCTGAATTTGGGTGACACAGTATGGGCATATTACTTGGTAAGTGTGAAATAACATAACTGCCGAAGGGGAGAAGATCATTTCTAGCTTGAACAGACATCATGAAAGTGTTTATATCAAGCTCAAGAAAGTTGACCTAATCAACTGTTACACATTTCTGCGAACAATATTTTAGGTAAGAAAGTGTTTCTCCTGACAAGCATGACAAATACTGTTACAGTATTTTCTTGCCTTTGCTCTGCTCTGTGACAGTGGCAGCAGAGTTACTGTTAGACTCAGGCAGAGCTCTTTATACCCTGGGACTTGCAGTGCTCCACTCCCTACCAGCATTCCCCTACTTACTCTGGGAGACGGAGACAAATAAAGGGGGGGGGGGGGAAATTCGGGGTGGGGGGGGGGGGGGGGAAATCCTGACTTTCTTCTAAAATATTTACCCTATTCCTAATCATACTAAGAACATAAGCCCAACTTCCTAGTCTAGTTGGTTAAGGGGCAGGAATGTGTGCAGCATGGAATGCACAAGCCAAACCTCTTTTACACCAATCCAGTGAACCACTCCTTATTAAAAAAAAACAAAAACAAAAACAACAAAAAGCAAACAAAAAATGCCCCAAAAACCCCAAACAAACAAAACCGTAAAAACCCTTTGATTATTTTGTTTACTTCATGCATGACTGAACAGAGTTCAGTAGCCAAAATGATTTTGTATTGACAGATCTGAAGTAACCTTTCATCAAAACAATACTGACCTCTCCATTTAAGTCCTATATAAGGAACAGTTAAAATGTATTCATCTCATCTGCAGCCCCAGGAGACCCTTCTCTGTTCTTGTTTTTAGTAGGAAGAAGATTTATCAGGTTATAGTACTTCAGAAGGGTAAAGCCTGTTTTTCACTATGCTACACACATGCATTCCTTAAAGCTGGAAATTAGGAGAGAGTCAAGGTTCTTTCCTTTTTCCATCGCTTACTGTCATCTGGAGAATAGCTGAAGATCTCTGCACCATCTTGCATACCATCAAGACAAGAAAATATTCCCATTGCTTTCCCAAAACTCTTCTCTTCAAACTTAAGCATTCGTGCTGACTGGAGAACTGTGAAATGAAGTTTGGTTTTTGCACAGAGGTCCACACTGGCAAACTGCTGGATTTCCCCAAAATAACTTAACCTTGAACAGGTCCGTGTGAAAACAGAAAGTAAACTTCTAGAAATTTTCTTAGGAATAAATTTATATAAGAGTCCCTGCTGATCATCTTTAAGAGAAAATCCTGTGATATGTACTTTTGGTGTTTAGGTTTAATCCAGGATTTTGAGGGATTTTTGCACTGTTTGAACATATGCTTGTTAGTCACATTATTCTGCATCACAGACCGTCAGTAAACTTCTGCTTTCCATTTCTTCAAATGTATTGGCTCCAAATGATAGTCTAGTAAGAACTTAATGAAATAGGTTTAAACTTTTCTATGGCCCCCAAGACTCAATTTCCAGCTGAAACACTGGGTATTAGAACACCCACAAGCTATCAGGTAATATCCTTTTTTGTAGTTCTAATTGGCTTAATACCTGCACAATTTTTCCAACTTTTCTTTCTAATAAAAGCAAAGGACACAAATTCCTATTTACTTTCAGCTATTCACCCCGAAGTTTAACACCATTTGTAACCTTTTGCTAGTTTCAGATTCTGGCAAAGACATGCATTTTCTAATAGTGGGACAAAAACTATTGTCATATATTTCAGATGCTAAACTACAGGTACTATAGTCTTTCCAATAAAAAACAAATTCAGTCATTCAAATTTTTTTTTTTAATATTTAGGGCTGATGGATACTGAGATTTCTGCACCATATCACTTAGAAATGGTTGCTTTCTTTAACTCAATTTTTTTTCCTGTATGTTGTCATTTGTGCTTAACTGATTCACTTTTTAAAATAAAACAAAAATATTTTTTCAGAAGGTTTCCTAAATATCCTAGTAGCTTTTTAAAAGTAAAAAAAAAAAAAAATCAACTATCTGAGACAGCTCTGGAAAGGCATAATTCACCTTTGTCCTCAACTTTTTAAAATAAAACAAATGAATATTCAGTATTCTTTGGTAGTGCACAAAATTCCAGGCTACTGCATTTACAAAATTTCTACTTTTCACTTTTATAGTAACTTTGCATAGTTATTTCTTTGTTTTTAGTTATTCTTCTTGCTATTTAAAGGTTAAACATGCTATCAGTTTTCAGATTAATGATTTGGAATACTTCATTAGCATTCTGTGTCAAAGGGTTTTTTTTACATCCAAATTTTGAAAAATGTCTGGAGAAAATAATTTATAAACAAATTCCTGGGGATGGTTTTGGTTTTGGTTGGTTCAAACTTGTCTGAAAATATTTACAGAAGTGCTTAGGGCTTCCTTTGCATCTTTGTCTCGTACGTCTGCTCGGTATCAGGAAAATTGCTGTCTGAATCTTGCAGATCTGTTCATTTCGCTCAGAATGATTGCATCCACTTTATGTAGGAGAGTAATGATTGTCCTCAATTTATTTTCTGTTAATAAAACCTTTTTGAAGGACAGAAAGCACAAAAGACAAACCACAATTCTGAATAGGTTTCTCTTTGGGTTTTGTCATCTTTGGCAAAGTGTCTATGCTTTGTTACATTCTTAAGTGTGTTGTGCTCTCGGTTCTTAACTCTACCTCTTACTGACTCCAGTGGGAAACCAGTACATGCAAACCAATACTATTTCTCTCACAAGCAATAAAATAAGCCTTTTCTGTTTTCAAGGACTTTTGAATATAGGTTGGAAATGACCAGTAATTTTTTTTGTACCATTATCTTCTGCCTTCAGCATGCCATCAACTGCTGCTTGCATGAACTGAAAATTACATGGACCGTTCAGCAAGTAAATAGATTCTTCAAACAAATCTTTAGCAAGTGTCTGGATTATGTGCATCAAATTACAATGGATGGAACTTTTTTCCAGGGCAACATGTATTATTCCATGTTGCTGTTAACTAAGACTTCCAAACATGAGGCATGACATTGCATTATAGCACTTCCTATTTTAGCAGCATAGTTTCTATACCCACAGATTCTTCCCATTTGGGAGTTTCTTCAACAAGAAAAGAAAACACTGTAAACAATCAATCAATTCTTTTTGAAAATGATGATGAAGAATTCAGGAAAATAATTCTTTGTCAGCTGCTACCGTTCAGCACATAATCTTGACTTTTGAACAGAACTCCGTGGAAGCTTCTCGTACCACAGAACTTACTCTAGATAATGAGCTCAGCCGTGAGACTTCTGTCTTGACTTCAGCAGCCTGAGCATGGTTTCACTCTGTCTTGTATTTTTCCTCCAGCAGTGGTTCAGTATGATTATTAGGTATCCACCAATGTGCAATCCTTTCTGTTTTAGAGGATACTTAACACTGCAGTTTCTATCCTTAAGATTTTAACATCACTGCTACTACTGGGTTTTTTCATGTTTTTACCTCAAATACTTTATGTTCTGCACAGTTTTTTACACAAGTCTCTTCTAGCAACAACTGATTCTCATAAACTAACATTATGTCTTTGAATAGCACTCAGTTATTCTCTACCTACATTGGGACATAATGTGCTGTCTTTTGAGTGGTATAACAGTATAATATTGTAACATACCCAGATACTTAAAACAAGTATCTAAAAAATACAAATTTTCACTGGAGGAACAATAAAGTTACAAATTTTTTAACTCAAATAGCAGATTTTTATCAGCTGTTTGAGGAATGCACATACTCATAAAAATATGTATCTTTTCTTTATAGTAACAAAAGAGTATTCTCTATGTGCTATATATAGTTCTACAATAATTTAGCAGCCAAAACCTTTTCTAAATTGTTAAATTATTGAAGAGCTGAATACATGCACATGTGTGATACCTATTTTATATAACATTAGCAGAAAACCTAACAATTCTAAATGACTCTAAAGGTATAGGAAGCAGGAAGAAAGGATTCGATCTAACAATAACAACAATTATCTGAAGAATGTAATTTTCAAGTGAGTTGCAGCTTTCATCTGCTACTCTGTAGAAACGTGGAAGAGCTGGCGTGAGTTAGAGCGTGGGAGCTGACAACGGCTGCAGAGCACACTTGAGATACAGGAAAAGTCTGTGGGCAATTTACACTGGTACGCTATGCTCAAAGGGTTATACTCAAAGGCATCTGAAGTCAAGGAGAGACCAGCTCCCCGGTTTACAGTGAAGAACAGACTTGTTTAACTTGTTCTTCTACAGAAAGAAGAAACAAAATGATATGAACAAAGGAGATGACAGTAGCAGCAATCCTATAAAGCTACTGTCATAGATTAAATGCAGTAAAAATGAGGTACAGGCAATAACACAGCAATAGCTTCTATTCACTTCAAGGACTGCTTATCAAAAACACCATTTAGCCATCAGTGATTAAGAACAGTGCTATTATCACAGAAATGACATCCATATCCAGTGTGTCACTTCATCTTGGAAATATTAATATATCTTCCTGAGAGACTTTTATTTAATCTCACAGCTGTTACCTGTCTGTTGGAGCTACGGTTGTCTGTATGAGTATGAGCGGATAAATAGATGGCTGAAGGATAATAAGACAGAAGAGGAGTCTGATAGGGAGATCGAACTCTGAACAATTACGTTAATGGCAGATTTGCTTGAACTGATTGCAACCTATTTTAATTTGAGACTATTTATATGTGCAACTTCTGTAGGTTTTGTTTTTCTTAATGTGAAAAGGAAAGGGGTATTCTGAGAGGTGAATAGGTGAAATTGTTGGACAATTCAGAGAGCTGGAGAATTGCAGGAGAAATGGGTGCAAAATAAAGTAGCTGTGAAGCATTGGGAAAGGATCTTGAAGGGTGCTGCAATCCTAGGGTTTGCCTGCTGTTTTAGAAGGAACCTGATATACTTGACTGTGGGGGAGCCCTGACAATTTTACTACCAACTTCACTGAGGAAGAGACATGTAGTTACCTTTATATAAAAAGAGAGTTTACTATCCAGATGCTTTGCAGAACAAAGGTATCGTTAATTACCAAGAGATTAATTTGATCCTTGTAGTTAACCCTCTGACAAAATGAGATTTTATATCAGCTGAGAAAGACTGGGAGAGAGATCTCTCTTTTTAATATTAAGCCTTATACAGTTCATCAGCTTTACAGATTAGAAGTCTGACAGCTCTTTATGTCTCTTAGTATATTACGCTGGCTGCTCCACAGCCACAGACACTGACAGATATGCTTTAGTTTTTATAGTGCTTAGGAAATTGGCGGTTAAATTCTGCGCTGCTGTTCCTCCAGCACCACATGAAGTTCCAGATCCTCGCTGAAACATCGCTGCAGTGCAACAGATGAACATTGCACAATAACAGACTTTGCTCTCCCGGAGCTCAGTGTTTTGCATGGTATAATCATGACATTATGTAGCAACATAGCTGATAAACTAGCATCAGCTCTTCAAAACACTGGTGATGTGATTCAGACATGATGTGATGTCACACATGCCCTGTCCCCAACCCCGTGCATGATTTTGCAACGTCATATGCTCTGTATATAGGCACACCTGAACAATTCTTTATTCTGTGGGGAAAAAAAATCATGGTACAACTTCCTTATTTCTTTCTTTTCCCCATGTCTTACCTATATGAGCTGCTTGTACTGACTTGCATTAATTCAGAATCCCCAACTTTATATTGCTATCTGTAAGCCCTTGAACTGGCCAGATGCTACAATGCCCAACACCAAAAAAAATTGGCTGAAAATTTCTTTTCAATCTCATTCAGCACAAGTGTACCATCAAAGATAGATGTGTGGTCAGACAACCTGACCACAAAGTTCTCAATTGCATGGCCTTACTGGAATTTCTTTTAGTTGACATTTTAATAGCTATATTAATTTTTTCTGCTCTTCTTATATCAAGGTGCTATAGTGCCCTGAATCAAATTCTCAGGTGGGGCAAATGTTGCATGGTCTACAAAGGCATATGGTGCACTGATTAATAAAGCCCTTTGGCTTTTTCTGTTCTTCATTGTCCATCTTGCCAATTAAACACTTTTAAAGAGCCTGAAGGAATGCTTAGTATAGAATTACATACCTTCCCAGAATATAAATTCTAGATCTCAGTAAATGAGAGGTATATTTCTGCTCTGGGAAATGTTCCATGCATAAGTTCAAAGAAATTTAAGGGGGAGTGTTAGAATTTGTTTGTTTATTTTAATTCTGAGAAAACAGCAAAGAATTCAACTATCAAACCAACCTTTCCAAATGTTATTGTAAAGGTAGATGAAGGAATGCTGCCTTCCCTTCCCTTCCCTTCCCTTCCCTTCCCTTCCCTTCCCTTCCCTTCCCTTCCCTTCCCTTCCCTTCCCTTCCAAGACTATGTCACTGCTGCTGTCACAGCCAGAGCCTTTTAAAGCCTGCCACGTCCTATTGTCTGTGGCAGCAAGTCACTCTCAGCCTTTAAAGCTCCTTCCCCTTTGCTGACTTCCAAGCAGCATTCAGAGGGTTCTCCCAGTCTAATGTGTATAATAAGCATCACCCCTCCGACTCTGATTTAAGTGCAGACTAAGTGAACTGGAAGTCTCCAGGCTCTGTTGTTGAATTGGTTCCTAAATGTAAAATCTCTTATAATGTGAAAAATGCTGTGGGATAGAAGAAGTTGTAAAGAATCTTAAGGTCACCTACTGTCCTTTAAATTCATGCTATAGACTAGAACTGCAGCCTGTGACTCTTCAGTCCGCTGAAACATTTCTTTCTTTAAACCTGTTTTTATCTTTAAAAATTGAGTGTGAGGTAGTTACAGCATGGCATCTAACAGTTCATCTCTGCTCTCCCCGCATTTTCTAGTGCTTTCCTTTCTGTTGAATTGATTAATTGATTAATGAATATCAACCTCTGTAGCACACATAAATCTGGGACAAACTCTTACTAGATTAACAAGCTTTCTGTGAACTTAACAAGATTCAACAAAATACCAAAAAGAGTTTTTCCCCCAGTATTTAAAAAAATGAGGTGATACAAAAGATGTTTTTCACAATAGGGTGCTGAGGAATGCAAATTACTGATGTATATGTATTTCTGATGTCTGTATAGACTCAAGTGGGTAGGTAGTCTGACATCACAGACCTCAGCTGTGTAGTATCCTACTTTTATTAAGAATAAAGTACAGAATTTGACTCTAATTAACTATTCTTTGGTCCATTTCTGGAGAACTGCATGCTTCCCTGGCTGTAGGAAGATGGTGTGCTTCCCTGGAAGTGCCTGTCTGTTCCTGCCTTCCCTGTCTGTTCTGTGATACTTGAGGAAAACAGTAGCCATTTTTCGTTTACTCCTTTCTTGTTAAGTATTTTCAGATTCTCCAGTGTACCTTCTGTTCAAGAGTGCTTCTTGAAGGAACCAACTGATATCTGTTTATTCTTAATCCAGGAAATAATTAGTATTTTTAAACAGTGAAAATACTGACGAAGTTACACTACTGCAGACAGTTCAGTTTCTGTACACAGCAAATTAAGCTGAGAGAAAATGACCAATGGAGACCTTTGGTTCCCATTTTACAAAGCAGAATGTCACCTACAAATTGTACTACCGTAACAGTTGTTTATTTTTGAAAGAAACGTCTAGAGGCCTGAGACAGGAATTTAGCATCCATTATACCTTTTCATGTCATCACATTTAATAAAATGAGAAACTTTGTCTCCAGGTTTTTGCAATGAAAGCATGTGGCAGAGGGCAATGGGTTAATACAACAGAGAGAGGAAGAGAGAAAAAGGTAAAGATGAAATTATTCTGATTAGCAAAATGAGAAGCAGACATGATCCAACGGTGTCTAGATATGGTCAAGGGGCAAAGGTACATTTTAATAAGTCTTGAAGAAGACAGTACAATGGCTTAGTAAATATTTATGCAAATCTTCTTAGCACTGTTTATGTAAAGACGCAAAGTTCTTTTAAGTTTTCTATGATTTAGTTAATCAGAATTCTTCCAAGGAAATGAAATGATCATAATTATTTCATAAATATGTGTAGTATGAAAATCGCCATGTTTTGCTTATTTTTGTTTTGCTCAATTTTGCTTTATTCTTTCAGTATACTGCAGTTCCTGTACAGGGTGAGGTTGTACCAAAAGACTAATTTCCCGTGGTGTAAATTAGAGTTTCATAAGACTGGGGGACTTTTAGTTTGTCATTTTATCACCAGTTGTTTTGTGTCTGTAATTTGCAGGCGAATCTGTCTGGAAAGTCTTCTTCTTCACTCCAAACTTCAGTCCTGAAGACTCCAATGGTTGCTACGATTCTCATGTTTGCTTCTGCCATGGAGGATTCATCACACGGCATGATCCCCCACTGCTCTTCGATCTTTCCAGAGACCCTGAAGAGAGAGTCCCGCTGACTCCAGAAACGGAGAGCCATTTCTATGAAATCCTCAGGGTCATACACCTAGCAGTAGACAATCACACCAGATCCCTGCATGCTGTCCCTGACCAGCTGTCGTGGGACAACCTTCTCTGGAAGCCGTGGCTCCAGCTGTGCTGCTCATCTCTCTTTCAGTCTTGTTACTGTGACTATGACTCAGAAGGGAGTCTGTCAGAGGTGCACCCAGGATAAACAAGCTGCAATTCCCTTTCAGAAACTGGAACAAGAGAGTGTAGGTAGCTGACTTGAACCACCGCAGTACTAGCCTTCAGAAGATTTTGTTATATAGGAGGACCTGGCTTTAAATACATCATTGCAGTAGAAGATAATTTTGGTCAAGAAAATGTGCCAAGAGAAGGAGGGCAAGACACACCTTTTCTGTCTTTATAATACAAGAATCAGTATGAAGCATATGTTGCCGTCCTCATCTACAAATGGGTAGGCTGTAGGCATTTTCTAGATGAGATCATTTTCTACATCTTCAGCTTCAGATTTTTTCTTACACAGCAAGGAATTTACCTACAGTTTCTGTCAATTACAACCACTAAATGCACACTTTCCTGTCCTTTTTGCTAAGTATTACCCACCGTTAGTAGGACATAGCACTGAGTAATTAAAAATAGAGAGATAATAGTGGAGAGGTCTACCTGTGACTATAATTTGATAACTCACAGATAGGTAAGAAGCAGACCTGTAACAGCATCTCTATCAACAAGCATCACGGATATGAAATAATAAACAGATTGCCAACAATCTAACATTGCGTGTGCCATAAAAATGTAGAGAGCTATGTAGCAGAAGACCTTGCGTCCACATTAAAATGGTGCTCCCTAGCTGCCTATTGCATGGCAGCAACCTTTGTTTCAAAAGGAAGCCACTTCAAGTGCACCAGTCATATACCTGAGTGTGTACCATAAGTCTCCATATATATATATATGCAAGCCAAATTCATAACCCCCCAAAACCCACAAATCCTTCAATCTCTGATACAGACACACCCGTACAGTCATATGAATGATTGCTAAAATGAAATATTTGGTCCATACTTGATATCTGAGTTCGAAATTCACATGATACTACAAAGATATCTTTATCTATCTATCTACCATACCTATTCTACCACTGATGAATGTAGTGCACATCACAAATAAACAAAATTTGGTCTTCCTTTAAATATCTTTGCCATCATTTAAACTCTCTGAATAGGATCTACCATTTTCTGAGAAAAAAATTGGGCTTGAGCACTTGAAGCCAAATATAACTGTCTCTGAGTTTTTAGCAAGGCCTTGGGAAATCTAGAGTACTTCAGGGCTAATTTCTGTATCCATTTTTATCTGCATCTTATTCAGTCACATTTTCTTTCCACTCTACAGGCAGGCAAGCTATTTTCTTTGGCAGATTGTACCAGAGGAAAACATATCAGCAAAATACTAAAATGATTTGATGCCTGATAATAGAAGGTGACTTGCTCCTTATCAGAAAATGCTAGTTAATTCCAACATTATAATGTTTTAAAATCTGTTTGGTGGTATAAGCACATCACTAATGCAAAAGTGATCTGTGACAATAGTAATGCAATAGCTTCAGTCAGCCAACATTAAGGTTGTGACCTGGTTCTTGGGAACTATTGAAGCCTGTCCTATAAAAATATATTGTGATCTATGGTATTTTTCTCTGTCTGTAAAACCTAGGCTTTATTTGATTTTTCTGCTGCAGTTTCATTCAAAATTTCATTGTCAACAATATCCAGATGCCTGTCCTGGGAAATGTTGTGGTCTTTCCTTGAAGTGCTATTTTTGATGTTTCACCTTGTGTTCATGATTGTGTATCTTAAGTATGTGCTCTGCAAGCTGTCTGTAGGTAGCAAAGTCCTGTGTATGCTGATAAAGTTAGTCTGTTCAGGTATTTCCACCACTCAGGACTGTTTATATTGTACCTGGAAATCTGTCAGATGGCCATTCATGTGGCATAATTCCCTTTTTGCTTTACTTAATTACTGAATGTACTACATACATAAACTTAGGTAGAAAGATGCCTGCAGTTTGAATACAAGTACTGTTCTGCAGTGATCAGTGGCTGCCTCTCGACATCGTGGCAGGATCCATGCATCCCAAATTTTTGGTCCTCACCACGTGGCCCAAAAACCCCTTGGGTCATGGCGCTGGTGCCTCCGTGCCTCCCCTTGCAGTGGGTAGGCAGCCCAGGCTGCAGCCAGGGTTCCAGCTGCCCTGGCACTAAGCACTGCGGTACAGGGGGATGTTCTCTCCAGCTCCCACAGCTCTGCTGCAGCTTACACAAAACTTTTCAAGCAAATATTCCTGCTGATGGGTACGGGAGAAAATATGTTGTGTGTTAGGTAAACAGCAGTAACTCAGACAAGGTCTTTTGTGTCATTGGATCTGTTTTGTTCCCACAGTTGCTAGGCTGTGACCTTAACAGGGACCTCAATTTATATTATCAAGGACATCCACATCAACTTCTTTTCATTAGGAAGATGCTATGTTCCCATTATTTCTTTTCTTTCTGCAGGTGCAAGAATTGTTTGTTCTGTTAGGCACAGCAGCTGTTCTGTGCTGCCTGACTGAGGTATCAAAAATGGTAATTTTTCTACTGCTCTGATTTCTTCTTGCCTGAATATGGCCTTTCTTTTATACCCTCCTTGGCTTTGGTTCCATCTCTCTAATCTCCTTTCTTAAAATGTCCACACACCTCAAATAAATGCACTTTTTCACCTATTTCTTTGCCACTCAGTCCTCCTATTTGCTTGTTATATTGATCGCGATGGCTATTTTGGCCTAATCAATCAGAAAATGAAAAGTGGTCTGTGAAAAGATTCGACTTTTAGGGCTCCATGACTCTGCTAACCTCCTACTTATTTAAGGTCTGGCAAGGATTAACTTTGCATTATGAAATCTAAGAAATTAAAACACACCCAAGACACCCTGAATAATAAAAGTTATTTCTTGTTTGTGGCACAAGCTTCACATTTTCCAAAATATAATTTAGTGCAACATTTAATATTTTGACTTAAGCAGTAAAATCTGAAATCCATTTTTAAAATTGTTCCTTCAAGAAAGATTCTATTAAGAATAGGGCAGTATTTTTTATACTCTATGTTAATGCCATTTCATTTAATGCCTAAAATAAGCCATCCCTGTATTGCAAATATATTATACCTTTCAGTACTGTACCTTCTGTTCTGGAGATGTCACGTCAGATCATGGTAATTAAAGTAGTCTTGTTTATCTGCAAAATAAATTGAGAAGCACAATATACCATTTTTGTAATGGCACTGCCTGATCCAACAAGGAAAAGTTTTGTTTTTCACAACAGGTTATTGACGGGATATATGTGATTCACAATTTATTAACAAGGAAGGCTCAAGAAGAATGTGCTGCTCTGGTACTTTGAGACTGACTTTCAATCTATCATTTAACGAGCATCGGTATTGTAACATGGTGCCTGTTTGTAGAATATGTCAGTTGAAACTGGGAGTTAAGCTTCAGAGGAAAGTGTATTCCTCTACAGAATTATTTAACAGTATCAAATCCTAGTTAGTCACAGAGTCCCTGTATGGCCCAGAGCAAGTCATTTAACTCTGTTTCTCAGTTCCTCCTCTGTGCCCAAAGAAGGGTAACAGTATTTCTCTAACTGTTGGGAATACTGAAAGAACAAAAAATACTGAAAGTGGTAAGCTGGTAAAGGTGCGCTTTCTAGTCAAGAAGGCACCTTCTCTACAGAAGGTACAGTTTAAGAGCTGGAAAACTAGGATGTATAAGATCCCCCTATACTAGGAGGTATAAGATACCCTTAACTTCAGGTTTGCAGATAAGTTCTGTGCTTACTGTTTAGCACATGTGGGATCGGGGCCTGGAGGAGAGCGAACAGATGGCTAAAGAAGATGCACACTGGGGATTCAGGGAAAGATATTAGTCACATTTTTCTAATTACATTTATTCTCTCTTTTAGCAGACATGGGAGACTACATGGAATTATTTAAATAGTATTTTCCCCTCAGGGACTGGATGTCACAGGTTCCTGGCTCTTAAAAATTAAGATGTCCTGACTTGCCTCAAATTACTGTGTCAGAAAAAGAAAACAAAAGAAAAAGAAAAGGGGAAATATGAGCCTTTGGAGATAGGTGTCAGCTTACTGAAATCCAACTGAAAGTTTGCAGAGAACTGAGTGAGTATGGTCCCTCTCCTTCACAGCTCAGTAAGAGTCATCACTTACCAGCAACAGCTTGTTTCACACTGTAGTAATGTGAGATCTGGGTGTTCAGATGTGTGGACAATGTAGAAAATTTCACATAAGATATCACCTGATAGAGGAATAAATGGAAAAAGAAAAAAAAAGTGGGCAAGCATAGCTACAAAAATCCTATGTTCTAATAGAGTACATATATTAAAACATAGGGGTTTTTTACTTACATTAGGACATGATAGTTCTGTGCATTAGATAGGCTTTTTCATCTTCTCTGTCATTTCTCTTTCGTCTGGCATTGCCTGCGTACCATCCGAAATATGCTTGAGGAGCTCACTTTCAAGAGGAGTCCATCCTTCCCGAGTACACTACGAGCAGAGTGGCCGGCCGTGTGGGCAGGTGGAAAGGCTGGCATAGCAAACTCTGCACTGGGAACCACCAGGGAGCAAATGGTTTCCAGGGGTTATCTCCAACCTGAAGACAGAGGCGTATGAAATGCTGGTTCCTCTGGGTCTGTCAGGGACTGCAGGTGACCAGGAGGAATGAGGACACCTCTGCGGCCAACTGGACTGCAGTGTATTCTGCAGCAGTATCCTTCAGTGTCAGACTTCAGGTGGAAATTTGCTGGGGGCCCACAGGATGCAGGACCCCTTGCCTCTGAGTAAACAGACCAAACAGGCTACTCCTGAATCATCATTCAGGAAGTGACAGATCTTAATCTGAAGCTCTGGGTCTAAGACAGCAACAGTCATGCATTTTGTTCCCTGGAAGACTAGAAGACCTGAGCCAGGCTCTAGGGACTACCAGTTTTACAGGCTGCTAAACCTGCAAATAATTCAGGAAGTCCAGTTTTGCAGGCTGCTAAAACTGGAAATAATTCAGGGAGTCCAGGAAACACCATGGCTTTTCCAAAACATTTTGGTGTTCTTGGTAGCTTTTATTTGTGTCAAAAACAATAAGAATCTGCCTAAAACTTCACCTGTACAGCAAACAAAGGATGTTGCAAATTGTTCTTAAGACTACTCACGATAGCTTAACCTGCTAGTTCAGTACTGAGAGCAGTGAGCTTGCGCCAACAAAAGGTTCAGCAACTGAAGGTTTCTTATGCATATGGCAAGATGCTGAATTCCAGACTACCACTGAAGCTTACACTATGCTGGCTAGTAAGATAAAAACTGACTTGATTATCCTCACATCTCTAATTGTACTGTCAAAGTTATGAAACATTGCAGACCTTGCAGGATATGGATTATAGGCTTTGCAATGCTTGTACAGCATCTCCTGAATACTTAAAAAACATTCCTTTAATATAAATCATGCTAGGTTCCTTATGTAGATTAACGCTAGTCTTATCTATAAAAGAATGGTGCCACAGGTATTTTCCTTGAAAAAGAAAACTATATTTGAAGAGAACAAATTCAGCATATATGGTCAGCTCAGTTACAAGAACCCCTCCAACATTATTTATTCTACAGTTATCAAATAATAAAGCCTTTTTATGCTTTATTATGCAGATAATATTTTATTGTACCTTATTTATGTGAAAAATACTGTGAAGTAGTTGAAATTATAAGACAGAACTCTTCATTGTGACACTTATTTTAAGACAATTTGATATGAAGTTGCTTTGGGTAGCAATATTTGTTAAAAAAGATTAGACACAAAACATCTCAAAAGCCTTATGGACTCAAGTTGGGCTGCAAGAGAATAACTTTGGTTTAGTATGTTCTTCATTGCTCACAAATGAAAAAACAAGCTATGAAGAAAAAAAAAACCACAACTTTAAAAATAGTTTGCCTGTGCTGGTAGTGATAGAAAGAATACTAGAAATTTGTACCATGTGTGAGAACTTCTTTCATTTTTTCCTTATTTTTATCTTTTATGTTATACTTCCTCCTGCCAAACAGACAAAATATTCAGGTTTAGGCAAATGTGCTGATTGGTGTGTAATTGTCAACCTTACACTGTCATATATAATGCATTGGGAAGTAACTGATTAATGCCACTGTCTGGATAACTGTTTAAGCTCCAGGGAGATTGTTAGAATCGGAATTTTAGATCCTAACACCTGCCTGTCTGATACACATGAAAAGCACAGTCATCCAGTGATATGTCATCACTCACCAAGCTTTTAAAAAGCATAGTATTCTGCAAAAGGAGCTGCTTTGTGCCCCATCCTTCTTCCCTATGATACTTACTAAAAATAAAGGGAAATCCTCTCTGATACTAAGATTTATGCTACTGAATGACAACCTTCTTTGATTATCTATCTTTCAACAAGATTCAGTCGCGAGAGCCCATCCCTAGCAGCTAGATGGCATTCTGCCCTTTCTGGAAATTAATGACAATGATAAAAGTGTTTTGCTAGAGCTCAGGCAGCTGCATTAATGTGCAGCTGCAGACACTTAGTTTTGCCCATCAGTTTTTAAACACTCAGTACCAGACTATGTAGAGGGATGCCATTTTCACATTTTAAACCTAAACTCAGATTCAGGTATCTCCTGTGTTTCTCCTTTTTGCTGTCCAGACCCATCTTGGAATGCAGTTTCACTGCAATGAAAGATTCACAGTTTCACTTTGCAATGCAGACAGCATTGCTGCCTTTCTACAGATTTACCTAAGACTGTTTTATGAATGTAAATCCTTTCTTTGCATGAAACGTTGTTACACCTTTTTACACCTTCAGAGATTAAAGCCAGAGTCTGGATCTTAATGGATGATCACCTTGATCTAACAGTATAACAATCTCTTTTCATGTAAAGAAAGGGTTTGCATCCATAAAACTGTCAGGTAAATCTGTAGAAAGGCAGCAATGCTGTAGGAGCCTCCTGAGGAATTGTGTCTGATTAAGCCAAAGTTCCTCTTCTGTCTTGAAAGTAATGAAAACTGGAGCAGAATTTTCGCTGTTCATTGAAATCTTGCTAACAGTAAATCTCTGCTGATCAGTACAGAGAGAGTCATAAGGCACCAACCCTCTAACATAAGTTGTGGCTTAAACTTTTATCCAATTGATTCTCAGGGTACTGAACCTTCAGGTTTTGTAGAATCATAGACTCACAGAATCATAGAACGGTTTGGGTTGGAAGGGACCTTGAAGATCATCTAGTTCCACCCCCCCTGCCATGGGCAGGGACACCTTCCACTAGATCAGGTTGCTCAAAGCCCCATTCAACCTGGCCTGGAACACTTCCAGGGAAGGGCCATCCACAACTTCTCTGGGCAACATGTTCCAGTGCCTCGCCACCCTCATAGTAAAGAATTTCTTCCTCATATCTAATCTAAATCTACTGTCTTTCAGTTCAAAACCGTTACCCCTTTTCCTATCACCACACTCCCTGATAAAGAGTCCTTCCCCATCTTTCCTGTAGGCCCCCTTTAAGTACTGGTAGGCCACTATAAGGTCTCCCTGGAGGCTTCTCTTCTCTTCTCTAGGCTAAGCCACCCCAACTCTCTCAGCCTGTCCTCACTGGGGAGGTACTCAGCCCACTGATCATCTTCGTGGCCCTCCTTTGGACCTGCTCAAGTAGGTCCATGTCTTTCTTATGCTGAGGGCTCCAGAGCTGGATGCAGTACTCCAGGTGGGGTCTCACCAGAGTAGAGTAGAGGGGGAGCATCACCTCCCTTGCCCTGCTGGCCATACTTCTTTTGATGCAGCCCAGGAGGTGATTGGCTTTCTGGGCTGCAAGCGCACATTGCCAGCTCGTATTCAGTTTTTCATCCACCCGTATCCTCAAGTCTTTCTCCGCAGGGCTGCTCTCAATTCACTCATCGCCCAGCCTGTATCTATGTTTGGGATTACCCTGACCCAGGTGCAGGACCTTGCATGTGGCCTTGTTGAACTTCATGAAGTTTGTATGGGCCCATGTCTCTGGCCTGTCAAGGTCCCTCCGGATGGAATACCTTCCCTCTAGAGTACCAACCACACCATTCAGCTTGGTGTCAACCACACAGTTGCTGAGGGTGCACTGTCCATGTCCCTGACAAAGATGTTAATAGCCTGGCAAAGCCAAAGGCTTATATAGTCAGGAAAGAGTTAGAATAAGGATACCTTTTAGGGGATGCAGAGTAGGTTTACAAACTGGGGCCTTAGGCTTGCTTTCCACCTTCTGAAACCGTCTGTGGGCCCCAGCCACAATCTCATTCCATACTGGCTGGCCTTGCTCTGCTAGGGGAGAAGGTACAGAGTCCGTGGACCAAATGGGAATGGATAACCCTGCATGGTGCCTATTTATTTATTTATTTATTTATTAAAAAAAGAAGGCTGTGAAGTTCATCAGAGCGTGCATCTACAAGCCAGTTTAGAGGAGGCAAGAATTTTATCAGGAGGCTGAGGGATGAAATCAAGATGTAGGAAAGTATACAGGCTGGGAATGAAAAAAAAATCACTCTTCATCTTCTGGTTGAAACTGTACCACTGAGTAGCAAACAACTTTAAATCCAGGGAATCAGGAAGAGGGTAATATTCCCTAGCAGTAAGGGCACTCACCTGGGTTGTGATGACAGCTTTGCTACAAAACTTCAAGATTGATTAAGTATTTTTAGTCACATGAAGTACACAGATTGCCTCTGGAGCAGAGAGAGACATACCTTATGGCTATAAAGTCACTTTCTGTCACCATTACTCACTCCCTGACCCAGTAGGTCTAGGAGTCTTTCCTGCAGAGCAGCAAAGCTTGTGCACAAGGGCAGAAAGTATGTTGTGCTTCTCCTTGCCCACCCTCTTCTCACACCCAGCCAGCTGCTTAGGGATGCTTTGTTTTAACTGTATGTCCTATCTAGAAAAATGTCAAGGAGGGAAGGCTCAAAAGAATTATCTGTCTTCTTTGATCCCAGGGTTTGAAAGAAAGCTGTGCTTGTGCAGGAAGAACCTCTTCTTGCATCGCCAGGAGTGCTCTGAAAGTAGGATCAGAGTCCTTAGACATCGTAGGGAGGATGTATTCCCTGGCTCCAGAAGGACTTAGAAATCACTGTAGGCAGCAGTACAGTTGTAGGTCTGAGATTTATCTTATTTAAGTTCACACACCTACAATGAAGATATCTAGAGCTGAGCTCGCCCCCATTTCTACCTAGGGGAGAGAAAAACAAGATGTGTCTAGCCTAGCTTGTATGGCTGCATAAAGTTTATATCAGTCATGCCTAAGAATATTCTTTTTTTGCTTTTTCATAGTTAAAAAAAAAAAGCATAGGATAACCACTATAAACAGCATAAATCTCAAGACATCTGAGTTTAGGGAGTTGAATCCCACTCCTGTCTCCTGGAATCTTTAAAATCTTCTTTAAAAAGTGAGGCACGTATGAAATTTAAATGCTTTCAACAGTACCCAAATGGAGATTTTCACAATCAGAATTTTGCAACTAAGTGCCTGAATTTCATTTAAAGCACTTTTTTAAAGGCTAAGCTTGTTTGTTTGCTTGTTTGTTTGCTTATTTTTTGGTTCTGACCTTCAGTTCTTTTTGTCTCCACCATGCTCTGCAAATCGGTGATGAAATATCCTATTGAAAGTATTTAAAAGAAGTGTCATCATTATACAAGGTCAAGAAATTTGTTTTTAAGGTCATATTAATCATTTTGTACATCAACATTTTAATTATTTTACTAGGGTGAGATATTTCAATTAGAATAGAGTTTTACCAACAGTAAATTAAGATCTTTTCCAATTTACATTTTCTGTTAACATCAATTATGATTGTGTTGAAAGAACTGGACTTGAAGAATACTGCTCAACTTTTGGAAAAAAGTCATGACATTTAATATACAACTGTCAATCTCTACTATAGTGAATGTTTACCTGCCGTGTTAAAAAGTTTACATTGTTATATGCATATCATACATTTTCCATCTTCTTGTATCTTCAGAAATACTTCTTAGCCAAGCAAACAAATAAACTGCTTGGAATTATGCCTGAAAAATTACTTTAGGGCTCCATCTGCTAAGCATTTTTTAGAGCTTGTTTCTTAAGTTAAAAATGTTTACCCTGCATTATATTGGGTATATAACTAGTGGCAGCACCTTAATGGATTTTAGTTCTTAATATTCTGTATTATCACATGACTAAGTACATATCTAGTAAGAATACGAGCAGAAAGATCTTAGTTCAGCAAGACATTTGAACATGGGCTTGCAATTTAGCTGTCTTCATCATCCCACGACGTCCAGGAACTTTGCTGAGTAAGACCCTTCTGCAACAGAAGATACACAGACTGATTCATGTATAATATTTTACTCTTACTGTCAATATTTTTAATTTTCTCTAAAACAAAAATCTTGTATATGTTTTAAATGCCAGGTGTTTCCAACCTTTCCCATTCCATAATTTCAGGCTGTGTCCATCAGATATTTGTAAGCTTGCCTCCAGCCTTGCTCTTTGTTGTAATACAATGCAAGCTAATTTTTTTTCTGAGTTCAACAGCCAATTACTTCTGTTACTAGGATACTGTTTACCATAAAGATCATGATGTAGAATGTACTGGCTAAAAATGATAATAAAAAACTAACAGAACAATGAAAAGCTTTCAGAAGGGATAAATCCAAAGGTACTGAGGGTCAACTACTATCCAGCTATAAAATGTGCCTTTTTACATGGATCACAAGAAGCAACACTGAATCTGTTAGATTCCACTGTTAAAAACAGAGGACAAAAAAATATTTAAATGAGAGATGAAGGAAGCATTTTTCATGTGGAGTTAGAAACGAGCTAAACTCAGCATTAACTACCATCACATTGGCTTATGGCTCCACAGAAATAAAATGCTGTTGGCAGGACAGAAAATAAACTGAAAGATAGAAAAACTGGATGCAAGCATGAAGTATATGAATTTGACAAGTTACCAGAGAAAGATATAAAAAAAGAAAAAAAAAGTATGCCGGCTCCGCTGACCTTCATAAGCAGAACAGAGAGGAAAACATGAAATTAAAAAGTCTAGACCAGAATAAGAAAGCACATTTACAATTATTGCTGTGGGTGGTGCATTAGAGAGAAACATTTCTCATTGAAATGAGTAGGGAAAGGCAGATCCCTGGCTTATCCTATAACCTTATACTTGGATGGGAAAAGATCTATTTAATTTAGACACCTATGAAGCACTATTATTGGGTGCACAGTGGAGGAAGTCCCTCTAAATGCCTACTTTTCATACATATATTTAGTGCAGAAATACAGATGCTTTTGAAGGTTTCTACAGGAAGGTCATATTTGTGTTAATTGTAAGCAACAAAATTAAACACATAGGTTCCCTCTCCAGATGTGCTGAATCAGATGTTTTCAAGGCTAATTTTAGAGGAAGAAGCAATCCAGAAATAGTGGTTTTGAAGTTGTTGGAGATCTGGGACAGAGGATATCCTCCAGCCTCATCAACAGCATTTATGGTAAGTTTTTTCTTATTGCCTGAATAAAATGAAATAAACAGTTAAGTGTGATTTCACCAGACTATTTTGGTCAGTGTTACAATAGGCCAAATAATTAAACAGACAAAAGAAATGTTGGGGCAGATAAAACATGTTAATTTAAGAAACATGATGACTGGCTGTAGGGATGAAGAAATTATTCTTTACTTCACCTATGTTCAAAATATTTTATGTTTGGACAAGTCTCTTATTTTCATTTGCTTCTATCTTTTCTGAATGAAAGACTTTAACAGGAACCAACTCAGAGTTGTTGGACTAAATGCTCTGATCCTGGACTGAAAATGTAATATATACATGTGTTTCTAATTTTGTTTAAAACACATCTATGCTTAGGGACATGTAAGTTTGTTTAGGTATGTATCACTAAGTCAGTAGTTCTGCATTCTCATTTCTCTCCCCTGCTTCAACTCTGCTCTTTACCTACTTCCGTTACAATGTACCATCATGATCCTAAGTACTGTCAAATAATATGTCAAATATAATGTCAAATAAAATACTAATACTAATAATTACTACTACTACTACTACTAAATAAAATTCTCAAGCCTCTTAAAATGTAGCATCCGAAAGTAATAGTCAATAACATCACTTAGCAGCATAAATTAACTCTTCTTCAGTTCTGTGCTGACAATGTTAAACGGCAAACCAGCAGCTGGGTAAGCTCAGTAAAAAAGCTCGTTCTATCTATATTAGCTACACTGAAATCTGAAGTACAGCCATATCCCAAACTGACATTTTGATGTTAACAAAGTATCTGACTCAGACCTATAGAACACACCTTTTTTTTTCTTTTTGCATGAATACTATAGCATACATTTCCCCACACATTCTTATGAATTATTGGCACCGTCTTTACTATAGAGAACAGGCAATGTAACAAGATACAATATATCCAAAAAACAATATATCCAAAGGATGATGCAGATTTCCTCTGATGGAAAGGACAGATAACTGTCTAAATGGGCTGTGATCCAGATTGTTTGTTTCTGTCACTAGCAGGTCCTAATTCACAGAAGAACACAATACAGAAATTAGCAAGGGATCCTCCAGAAAACAAGAGGAGAAGTAAATATTTCTAAAGATTTTAGTGTGTGAATCTTTCTGGAACATAAAATAGTGAAAGAGTTCAGAATTGAAACAGCAGACTCTCCATTCTTATGCATTATTAACTGTCTTAACAAAAGTAACATGTACATGCCAACATTCATTAGAAAATTCAAAGCATATTAATCTATTTAAGGACTGTCATGTTATGAAGCCTACCCAATGTAACTGATTGTTTAGGAAAGATAATTTGCAATTTTTAGTGGACTGTCTACAAGTTCCACTAATCACCTTAGATGAAAATCATGCCTAGTGATCACAGACAACGAGTATGGTTCCTTTATCGATGTTTCAATATTCATTTACATTTGTTTTTGTGTAATTGAAATTAATTGGAATAAATGTGTGTCAAATAGTTAAGAAGTCAGTAACCCGATTTCAGCAGAAAGATTAATTTCAGTTTCACAGAAATGTCTGTCTATATTTTTCTTCTATTTTTGTCCTGTGATCTCATTTCACAGTATATAACAGCCATCATCTGCTCATAAACCTGGATTGTGAAAGCCTAGAACACAGCAAATAGAGGATTTATTCAAGCCATCATCTGCTCATAAACCCGGATTGTGAAAGCCTAGAACACAGCAAATAGAGGATTTATTCAAATTTTGTGTTAAAATAAGAAAAGTGATTAACATAATGCTTATTAAGATGTAAATGATTCATAGCTGACCAATTCATGGACACAAACCATTGCCCATACTGAGTACATTATGTGGCATGAAGATACTGTCATCTGAAAGGTGGTCATGATGCTTACAGAAAACACTTTGTCAATTTACCACACACCACATGACCCATCAGATTTCCGAGCATCTCTCTTTCTGTTCGATTGTTAATTCACACAAAAAAAAAGCACTTTGGCTAAGTGTCCTAAAACCCCAACAATTCATTTCTATTTGGGGCCATAATGCAATATCTACTTCCAGCTATTTCTGCCATGAATAATACCAGTGGTGAAGCATGCACAGGCCAATGCAAAGGACGGCACTGTACAGGGATTATGGTTCTGCTTAGCAATTTCCCTCCTCCTGCAGTACAGTCAGCAGCACTCTGAAAGTTAGTGCAGCAGCTGGCAGAAACATCCAGTCCCAGCATGGTAATCACAGCAGTGTTTTCAATGTATTCGGTCAGTTCCGCAAACCTGACTGTTCAAATTCAGCAATTCTTTGATTTTGATGTTGGGGTTGTTTTTTTCTTTTTTTCTCTTCTCCTTTCTTTTTTCCCAGAATCCTAAAGTTCTACTAAGGGCTAACACTAATCCAGAAGCAGTTTTCAAGTTCATATCTTCCATGTTCAGATTCTTACCCAGCCATGAACAATGCAGATGACTGATGTATCTTGAAGTGAAGAGCTTTTTTGTCATTGTCACTTTGATTGGCCAGAAATGATTTCTAAGTGCAGTATATGAAAGGACTGTCAGCCTTCAAAAGACAGTGTAGGAGGGGGTGAGAATGGTGTAACAGAAAATTTTTTCCATGTAAAAAATATCCATCAAGTTTTTGTCCTCTTTATGCCCTTGCAATTTTGCTCATTTTCATCACTGATGAGAAGCAGCGTTTCCTAAAGAAGAGTTGAACACTGTTACCAACTTTAAGAAGTGATTAACAGGAGATATTCAGGGCGGAAATTCAGGGAAGTGGGGGAATGAGGTTCAGGAGTAAGGTTTAATCACTGCATCAAAAGATACACCCATGCAATTAAGTGAATCTGCAGCTAAGCTCCCTTAACTGGTGGCTACATCTAATAAAACACCTTTAAATAATTTTAATTTCATATAAGCCTTCTCTTCTCTTCTCTTCTCTTCTCTTCTCTTCTCTTCTCTTCTCTTCTCTTCTCTTCTCTTCTCTTCTCTTCTCTTCTCTTCTCTTCTCTTCTCTTCTCTTCTCTTCTCTTCTCTTCTCTTCTCTTCTCTTCTCTTCTCTTCTCTTCTCTTCTCTTCTCTTCTCTTCTCTTCTCTTCTCTTCTCTTCTCTTCTCTTCTCTT
>NW_008796187.1:680097-689957 GCF_000699145.1 Aptenodytes forsteri
TTCTCTACTCTCCTCTCCTCTCCTCTCCTCTCCTCTCCTCTCCTCTTTTTTTCCAAGTACGCTTTAATCAGGTGAAGTACTGCTAAACTCACAGCTACATAGTGGTATTGATTGATTTTAAATCTTTCACTACACTGACATTCCTCTACAAATATCTCCCAGACCTAAGAGAGGGAAGGTAAGAAAGCTAAGGTGGAGATGGCAAAGGGCTTATGTGCAGAGGAGGGGATTGGATAGCCATCGCTAGAGAGGTAGCGCACAAGGTGAGTGAGGAGAAGAACTACCAGCTAAAGTGTTGAAGGTGAGGGGAAGAAAGACTTGAAGGTATGGTCACAGTACCAGAACAAAATAGCAAATACACCAGAGAAACAAAGCTGTAGTATCAGCAAAGATACTCTTTTCACCAAACTAGAAATCAGAGTGATATCTCAGCCCTGAAAAGTAAAGTGAACATTACCATCAGCCCTTTGAATGCCACTTTTTATAAATAGACTTGGACTACATGGTTTCCCTGGCTACATAGGCTTCTTATCATTCAAGGGTATATGATGAAAATATATAGCGGTTCATGATGACTGCATTCAGTGAGAGCCACTGAACACTAAGCAGTAAAAATTTTGGACAAAAGGCTCTAGAGCTTTCCATACAATAAGGATTGTCTAATTTATTTGAACTAATTTATTTTTAGGAGCCCTTTGAAAGCAGGTACTGATGCTATTGTGTGATGCTGCCCATTCAGCGACATTGTCTGTTCTCATCTTTTTCACAGTGTCCTTGTATCAGCAAGATTAAATAATACTGACAGTTAAAAAGCCTTGGTTTAACTTGCATAGATATATCTGGAGATCCATACCAGACTTTAGTTCATTTAAGATGTTGCTTGACAACCTGATCCTTTGAACTCAATCTGTACTTGATCTTGCACCTCTACGTTGCCATGGCTCCCAGATAAAATAATGTAACTATTTTACCCGAAAGGCACACCAACAACTAACATATTGCAAAGAGGTCTCCTTGGTTCTGCTTTCAGTTCTGGAATACTGATGCACAAACTCTCTTCATGCACAAGCATGCACATCATTAAGTTTCCTTTATAAGCCTTCAGAATATCCTTTGGAAAAAAAGGAAAAGGATATAACTTGAATCTCTAAAACTCCATTAAAATGATTGTTATTATCTCTACCCTGTTAACCTTTATGATCTCATTTTCCACAGCTGCTGTTAAATTGCTTCCTGCAAAGTGTCAGAACAGGTGACATTATGTTCTTCATTTTACCCACGATATCAATGGGTAAAAATGATTCTAATAAGTCTTCATCAATAATTATGTTCCCCTAAGCAAATATTTCACCTAACTTTCTGTAAGATATAAGAATGGTAAAGTGCATACCACTGTCACACAGAATGAAGTGCTCTTCAGAATATCATAAGCAAAATACAACATAACATAAAAATACATGTTATGTGTTAGGAATCTAGTAACATAAATGGATTTTTAATGTAAGCAGTTTTTCTTCACAGAAAAAAAAAGAGTTTAAAGTGTAACAGAAAATATTTTTTCTATGAAAGGCTGAAGCTGCAGGAGGTGACTGAAAGCTTTGCAATGTCATGTGGTACTTGTAAAGTCATGATTGCTAGTTATAGAATATACATTTTAAATTATTTTTCAAATGTTTACCACACTAATTTAGATTCAAACTGAGAGATATGTAGTCATGGTGGCAAACATTTCCCAGAAGTCACAATATTTTCAAAGAACTATCTGTAGTGAAACAGAATATTCATCTGAAGGTAGGCAAGAATGAATACGGTACTAGGGGGTCACATTGTCTTGGTGAATTTTGTTTTTATTATGAAACATTTGGTAGTGTAATTATAGGGGAAAACAGGATGAAATAAGTATGGTTGGATTTTTTTTTACATTTTAAATATTTTGACAAAATTATTTTTCTTTCTTGGGCTATTCCTTTCCCTTTTTCTTCCTTTTGGCTTCTCCTCCCTCTTTTTTGTTGAGAGATTTGTTTTTAAGATTATGCAAATTTGGACTTTTTTTTCCTTCTCTTTCTTTTTTTGAGACAAACATGAACATATTTTAATGAAAACTTTAATTTTTGGTAAATAGCTATCTTCCATTAGTGGAAAATATAGAAGAACAATTTTGCTGGTAAGTCAGTGTTGTCATTCCCCTGTTTTCTGTAAGGCACTGCTCTTGTGTATGCCCTGAAAGCACTATTGCAAGTTAAAAGGAAGAATGTATGTCTGGTGCCTACAATCAGGGATATAGGTCCATATATCAACCCATAAGTAGAAAGGGATCATTTCTCAAATACTAAGTACTCCCAGCTATCTGTGACTTAACTCTGAGAGCTAGATACCATATTTTTTGTTACCAGATATAACATTTTGTTGTGATGCAACATTGCTTGAAAAGACATTTCTCAGCCAGTTTAGATTTTTCTTCTCCGAGGAATACATACTTTTGTCTCAACTAAAGCATGAGGGGATTTTTTGTGATATTTATTACTGCTCTGTGAGTATTCCTTGCCCTCTGCCCCTCACTTTTAGAAGCATATTGTGGAGCCTGCCCTTTTTAAAAAGTCTTTGAAGCATACATTATTTCAGTGTTCAAGACACGTTATTGTTTCAGTCAACATTTCAGTAGGGCACTCTGTTACTGTCAGAGCACAGATAGGTCCCATTCAGCTCAGTGTTAGATAACAGATTCTTGAACAAGATTACAGAAGCAGAGCAAACCATATAGCTAGGAGATCAGCCTCTATCATATGTAGTACTTTTACCACATCAATTTCTTTGAATTTATAGGGGGGTGCAATGGCCTCTCACATAAAAGGTACAAGATAACAAACAACCATATTCTTCATCCTGGAGAAGTTCATCAGATATAGTACTGATTCCTAATGATGAGAAAGAAGGGACTGTGGGGAAGTTTTTTCTTGGTTTTCTGATGTTTTTTCCCTGTGTTGGAATGCAAGTCTTTTGGCTATAACACTAGAACAATAAAGATGAAGTTCCTAATTGAACTGTAACTATTCTGCATTACTATGATACATCTGAACTTGTAAAGAACTTCTGAAATTCAATTGTTTATCAGTCTGTGTGAGTTCCTTGCATCCATTTCATGCTAATTTTCATTTTTTGGCTGTTGAGACTGTTTAAAACAGTTTATTATGTGTAATCTACTGCCCACATCAATACTGATATACTTAACATAAATCTTCCCTGTTGTGTTGCAAGAGCTCTGACTCTCCTGCCTCCTCACCACAAGCTTGTTTACCATCAATCAAGCCATCATGACATACCACTTATATTTTTCCATTAATTCAGACACGATGCACAGGATCCCTTTCTTATAAATGCAACAGTAGGAACTCTGGAACTGCCAACCCCAGCGCCAGGGTTTCCCCAAAAGGAGAGATCCTTTCCCAACCCATCCATAAAGGTTTAAAAACCAAACAAACAAGATAAAGTTGTAGGTTTTTTTTTTGTTTGTTTGGTTTGGTTTTTTTGTTTGTTTTTTTTTTTAATAAAAACCTGCTGGCCCTGTTCTATCTGGGACAACCAGAATTGCCAGCTCTGTCATGTGGGTAATCAGTAACTTGAGGTGGGGCCTCAGCCTGAAAGTCAATCTTGTGTCTTCTAGTCCTTTCAACCATCACCCACTTCCCCTGCCCTTCCTCCTTTTCTTTTTTGTTCCCAGGAGTAGATCAGTTTGGACGCATTCCCCAACAGAGCTCTATTTCGGGGAGGCGGGGGGGGCTTTGCTTTTGCTGTCCCCCTGCCACCCCAGTACTGGACCAGGCAGCTCCAGGGATCTCTGGCCCATTCCCCTTCCCAAGTTTTTGGCTTTATCATCTGTGTCACTCCTCACATGTTTCAAGTGAGACCCCACCTGACAGAGCAGAGGAATGGGAGGGAGGGAAGGGAAGGAGTAGGCAGCTTTGAAGGTAACGGGTGTTTTCTGTTTTGCTCTACCAGCTGCTTGTAAAAGGTATTGGCTGATGCCTCTGACCCTCTCCCATGCCCATGCCTGTCTGCCACCTCCTCAGTGGAGGAGGAATACTTCGCAAAAGATCTTTCATTGGCTTTGTATCGCCTACAGACTGGAGAGAGACCAAAATATTTCTCACTGGCAGGGTCTTAAAGTAGTGGAGGTTGGAGTTTTCTCATCACAAGGAGCAGGCCGGCAGAAGGTAGCCAAATTGCATTATTCCTTGTAATCACGCCCCAAGAACTGGTGACTCCGAAGTGCCATGTTATACCAAGCAGACCTGGTATATATTCTAGGGGGTATTTGTGTTGCTTTATAAAACTTTGATCCTATGTTTGAAGGGAGATCAACCAAGTTAACCAAAGTGTGAAAGAAACCTGAAAATGAGGACAGGGAAAGTAGGAAGTTGCTTCAATATAACCAAGAGGGAATAAAGAAAGAGTACTTGCTGAGGAAGACAGCAAAATGCTTCCTGAAACATAAGAGTTTAAAACGCCAGCTGTGATTTCTTCCCAAAGGAACAAAATTAATTCAGACAGTATGGGAGGCAACCCCAGGCCTGTGGTGGGTCAGGAACCTTATACAGCAGCTAGAGGTTGCGTTTAATTCCCCTTTCCTCAAAAGGACAGTGTGGAATGGAATCTGTGAGAATGAGAACTTTAATTACTAATTGTTTCTTATTTCAGTGGCATGCACTCAGCTCATTACACTGGGATGACTGTGTTGTGACAGTCATAATTGCACTGCTGGTAAGCTTAACATGGGGGGAAACTGGATTTTCTGATAAAAGATGCCAGACAGAGAAGAATCATTTTCCAGCTGTCTGAGGGGAGACCGTTACCCATCGAATGACAATTTTATTGTAAGTTTGATCTCAGTGGGAATGATGTACTTGTATGACAAACTGAGGAAGCAGCAAGCAAAGAGGATTTAACATATACAGAATATTAAGACACCTTGTTTCAAATAAATGGAGGCGTGGAGCTTTACCTTTCAGTTGCATGGTTTGTCACTGGAAGTGCTCAAACTAAACAACTGAGTGCACAACAGCTACTAGGAATTTGTATGCACAAGGTGCTAGTCTGCATATAAAAACAGAGCAAAATGAGAAGAGTTTAAAAAAACAGACTCTTGAATGGTAGCCTAGAAATGGATGGCAGACTGCAGATGGGAGAGTATGCTGAAACAGAATGTTTGGATATTGCTAGTGTTTCCAATACTTTTGTCCTATTTAAACACCTGTGTCATCTGTTTGCTGAACAGTAGGAGATGCCTGTGATGTTGTAGCTCAGATTTCCAGTGGATAAAAAAACTCGTGAAATGTAAGATGAGTCTAGGTGAGCTAGAGCTTGATTATATTCAGAGAATAATTAACTGTATTTACCCACATACATACTTCTGAAATGATACTGCCAGTCAGTCAGCAAGCAAACAAACTCTCAGTCAGGGATCACAGCCTACCAGATCCTGCTGCCTCTGGAGCTGAAGCTAACCAGAGGTCACTGCAGAGGCATGACTTTTTTGCATTGCCACATTTCCTTCTCACTGCAAAATCAGTTGCTTTTTTACAAAAAAGCTTGTAAGCATCTCCAAACGAGAACACAGATCTTTCTAATAGTGAAGACTTGTTTGAATGATAAAAAAAAAAGAATTGGTGCCATGTGGTGTTGCCTGCCATAGTTCTAGCTGGGAAGGAGATGGTCTGATGTCAGGAGTTAGTAACTGCTATGAAGAATGCTTGCATTAATGCCATGGTGGCTCCATGTCTGTCTATCGCTCTATTATTAAAAAAAGTAAGTGCCAAAAACCTGGGTTTAGTATTGCTCAAAATAAAACTTAACATATTTTGATTTTCCTCCAACAGATATTCTATTCTGTATGCAAAATGTGGGTTTTCGGGGGTGGTGGTTTGTTTGTTTGTTTGTTGTTGCTATTGTTTCAATCAAGAGAGCACCCATCTGCAATGAATATGATTTTCGCCTGTGTGCTTCGATTGCAAATTACAAAACTCAGATTTTGAGATGTCTGACAGCTTTTCCATACCATGCAAAGCTCTGTCTCCTTGCTTATCTCACATGACAAATTAATACTGAATCCTTTAATAGAAGTACATAACTCAAATAACCTTGATGTGAGAATCTTCCTTTAATTATGTCAGATATATCCAATATTCCCAAACTAGGTGGTAGGATGCAGTATGCTAACTTACAATAAAAACTCAAAGAATGCTTCTGATGAATGAATATCGAATACAAATTTGTGGAAATTAATCTAAAAACACTGATTGAATCTTTCTTATGAATGAATATTCTTGAATGAATATCGAATACAAATTTGTGAAAATTAATTTAAAAACACTGATTGAATCTTTCTTATGAATTGTTAAATAGATATTAATGTTGGTGTGCATGGATATGCTCATCTAATCATGGTAATACAATAGCACATCCAATATAATCTTTACAAGACAGAAAAAGTGTCCCATAATCCTGTGGCCTTTTGGAGCGAGATACAGTAAAAATTCAAGAAAGAGGTTGTTGTACTACATTTTTAACTCTCACTTTTCACTGGTCTTTCTTGTTTTTTTTGCTTATCTAATATTTTTTCTAGTACAGCAGCTCTGTTTTTGTCTTTACAGCATTTGAAGAAAGTTATAAGGAAGATGCCTTATTTGAAGGAAAATGTGAATATAAAACTATGTACATTGACTGTATTGCTTTAATTTTGAGTTATTCTTTTGGTAAAATCTGTATACATTTTGGAGGGGTAGTAAGAAGAGAAAATTCTATTCAAAAATCAGTTTTAATTTTGGTAATTTTACAGAACACAGTCAGTCATACAGCTCAAGAAACAAGAGCTGTACCAAGGCAACTATGTACTGATGGACTTTTCCTCTGTGACATGTTTCCCTGCTGAAGAAAGAGGATCAAATACCTCAGAGAGATTTAGGCATTGAAAAGTCAGTTAACTTCAATTTAATCATAATTTCATCAATTTCAGTCCATGGAACTTTAGCATCTAAACGCCTTTGAGGATGTGGGTCAAAGAGACTCAACATATTTAATATCTACATATTTAATATCTATTTAATCGTCGGCTTCCGAGAAGAGGACCGGCAGCCACACAGATTAACACCTATAAAATGTCTCTGGGATAAACTTACTCAACTGCAAAGGGGTCATAATTTTGCTTTATGGCATTACTATGGAAGTTGCTTATCTTAATTAAACAGAAAACTTCATTAAGTCATAGATTTTTATTTTGATTATATATGATTTAATGATGCTATCACAGAATGGTTGAGGTGGGAAGGGACCTCCAGAGGTCATCTGGTCCAACCCTCTGCTCAAGCAGGGCCACCTAGAACTGGTTGCTCAGGACCATCTCCAGATGGCATTTGAATATCTCCAAGGATGGAGACTCCACAACCTCCCTGGGCAACCTGTGCCAGTGCTCAGTCACCCTCACAGTAAAAAAGTGTTTCCTGATGCTCAGACGGAGCCTCCTGTGTTTCAGTTTGTGCCCATCACCTCTGGTCCTGTCGCTGGACACCACTGAAATGAGCCTGGCTCCTATCTGTCTATACACATATATTCTTACACACATAAATGTACATTTAAAGACACACATATGCCCACAATTACTATTCTCAGTTTTATGCCTCTTGCTACCTATCTTGTTTGGCGTATCACTGTAATTGATACAATTGTCTTAACTGGATATTTTAGAATTTTTGTTATAGCAAGTATAAATGAAAACCAGTTCTAATTTTATTCTTATATGCTTCATGTTTCCCATTTTCTCTAAGTAATTTTTCCCAGTATAATATTAATTCTGGTTCTACAGATGTGCCCTGCAATTTGAGTTGTTTTCCCCCAAATGAAAAAGATATATACTTCTATTCTAGAGTTCTGTTTGCTTAAATAGGTGCCAGCTGAAGTAATGCATCACCTCCACTCTAGGACCTCTGTTTGGTTCCTGGATAAGAAAGAACAATTCAAGCTGGGTTGTTTAATGCAGCTTCTGTATTCCCTGTATAGATAGTGGAATGAGTCAGGTGCCTTTAAAGGACTGCACATAAATTCTCTCCCTTCCTTGAGATACCAAAACTGTAAAATTTTGTTTACCACTAGATACAATCTCTGTATATTTTTTGCTTCTTGTTCATGTAACTATAACACTTCGATTCCTGCTAGGAAATAACCATAGCTATTTTTTCTGCATCTTGCCTTGTCCTGATCTCTATAGGTGTTTGTGCCTCTGTTTATCGTAATGGTTCTTGCGTGCGCTATCTTTTGTCCGTGCTGGGTTTTATGGAACACACTGTTGGTTGAAACACATACAGCTGAATTTCCATACAGTGTCAATTTATACTTACATCTTTTTCATAAGCATCACTCATCCCAGGGATTAATTTGTATATTGCACTTTATGACTTTAAGGTGTTTCTTCTGTATTTGCCCTTCAGATTTCTCTTCTACTTTTCATTGGTCATGCATTTAGAAGAAAGAACTGTAGCACATAATAAATAGCAACAGCTGCAATGGCAACAGCGGCAACAACAACAATGCAATTTTACTAGCCATGCCTATAATAATATATGATTGACAAGGATGCATTACTTGCAAAGTGCCAGCTGCTGGCACTTCTTTTCTTGTTGACTATAAGCAAACGAAAAAGAAATAAAACAGATTATTTCTGTGACACACCACTTACTTCATAGATATTTCAGCAAACGTTAGGACACATTTCATAGCTGAATGTATTTTACCCTTGGATACATTCAATTTGTATTCCTTTTAGAATTTACTCTGTTAATTAGAAAATGTTATAAGATTAATAAGTAGTCATTGCTAATATATGCAATGGACTATAAGCTTCAGTGGATGTTTTTTTCCCAAAGAGGCATTAGAGATTAGTTCATACAAATCATAGTGAGCAGTATATCCTATCTTTCAAAGCTGGTCTTTATCTCTATGTTGCTTTATAATCTCTGAATCATTTCTAAAATCCCTGCCAGAAAAGCCAACAAAAACACAGCAAACCCTACTCTACCAACATAAAATGATACATTGCAATTTCAAACACTTTTATAGAAGAATTGATTTTCAAGGAATCCTTTGTAGATATAAAATGAGATAGCTTTGAAACACACAGAGTATACTACGGCTTGCAAAAAGACCCTTATTTGTTAAGAAAATGTAGTGTTAACTACTTGGTATCTGTGGGCAGTCTATTTTTCTGGTTTCCAGGGCATCAGGCTGACCCTTGGCATGTGTTCCAACCCCAGCCTACGTAATTTTTGAGATTCATGATGATGGTCCAGAAGGGCAAGGTCCTCTCTGCAGTTGAGCAAGATCACAGTGTCCAAACTCCAGCTGACAAGAAAGAAGGTCAGCCAGTGTCCTCTTCTTTGTGGTCACCCAGAACAGGGGTTCACTGCAGTGCGGTGTCAGGGTGGCCTCTAGATAGGTGGTTAGAGAAGAGATTCTTCCTCGCTTGGACAGGTTTCCTGATCACATATTCCTTCTTACTTTTGCTACGGACAGAAGGGACAGGGCAGATTTTAGGTAGACCTGGAATCTCGCCACATGTCAGTCATAGTTCAGTCACTTTAGTTTATCATGACATTCCGTGTGAACCTCATGAGGTTTAACAAGGCCAAGTGCAAGGTCCTGCCCCTGGGTCAGGGCACCCCCCGGTATCAATACAGGCTGGGGGATGAAGGGATTGAGAGCAGCCCTGCCGAGAAGGACTTGGGGGTACTGGTGGATGAAAAGCTGGATGTGAGCCAGCAATGTGCACTTGAAGCCCAGAAGATCAACTGTATCCTGGGCTGCATCAAAAGAAG
>NW_008796187.1:690483-698086 GCF_000699145.1 Aptenodytes forsteri
AGGGGGGTTGGACTAGATGACCTTTAGAGGTCCCTTCCAACCCAAACTATTCTATGATTCTATGATTTTCTTAGGGTGCCCCTGTTGGAAAAAAATTACAACTTTTCTAGATATTTATAAATACAGAGATAGAAAAAAGCTCAGAAGATCATCAGCTCCCTCTGCTACTTGTAAAATATCTAAAGATTTCCTCTGACATTTTTTTAAAACTGAAAAAAAAAATCTAAACCTATCCTTGCCCACCAAACATGTTGATTTCAATATATAAACATCATTCAGATTTTTAAAAAAATGGAAATATCCACATGCAGAGACTTAAATATAGGTGTCATAGGTAATATGCATCCCAACTCGCAGGTCAGCTGCTTCAGAAAATAAAATATATACAGATATGTCCTATTGTACTCTCCTTCAAAACTTTGGTAAGTTTGTTACTGCTGAGAGACTGTCTAAAGGGCATCTGAAGAACTATGAGTATTGCACAATTCAAAATTAAAGTTTACATGAATTTTTCAATTTTAAAAAGTTGTAGTAATTTTTTGAACGGTTACAATACGTCTTGCACAAAATTATGGAAAATGTAGCATTTTAGCTGCAGAAAATGCATAAGCTTTTTATTTAAAAATCTTATTTGAAGGGAAAAAGTCTGTAGGAGTCTTAAGAAAATATATTCCACTAAAAATTATTTTCTACATAACTCAGATTCACCTTTGATCCTTTAAATGCTTTGATATCATGGAGTTAACTCAGTTAAGGAAATGAACATTAGTGACAACAGAATCAAACAGAATCAAAAATCATTTATGTTATTAATGGCACTAAACATATAATTTAGCTCCTGTAATCAGTATAACCTATATTTCATATTAGTAAATACAAGGAATATTGAAGATAAGGGAAAAATTCTAAGGCAATTGAAAGATTCTGTGGCGCAATAATTGAACACAGAAACAATTTTAGTTGCCCATTCACCCATCCTTTAGTCTGTTTATTGTCTTTTTTCACTGATAATAAAAACTGTATTAATTCTTGTACTTTTCTGTGCAAACTGTTGTGGTGAAATATAAGCTCAGAAATGTATGACTGTATTTTCAGAAATTCAGGCAATAGTCCACATATACTTATATGTACCTTTTAAACAAAACACTGTCCATCTTTTGAAGGCATGAAAATCTATGTGCATTGTGATCCCTTAAGTGTACCTGCAACTTCTATATTACAAATATGTCATAGTTCTTTATTATACTGTAACGTCTTACTGCTTTATATAGAGATTATAAAACTGTTATATTAGAAATTAAATATTAATACACAATGGGCTTTCAAAACACAAGCCTCAAAATGCAGTTCATATTTCACTTTTAGTGCTCAGCTGAAAATCCTCATGAGTTTTAAAAATAAATGTAAACAGCTATTTGAAATTTTTGTTTATGACTAAAGGTTATCCACATTACTTCATGTTGACATAACAGTTAATAGACAGATTTTTCAATATAGTTTTGAAGCATCTAAAACTATTGTGATATGGTTTATCCATCTGCAGTGCTATGTCACTGGGAATATTTAATGAACAAGGACAAGGAGCTTTTTAATTGTGGTCTAAACTTCCACAGATCTCAGTGGGAGCTTATAAAAATGATCAGTTAGAAGATGTTTTATGCAATGTTTAAAGGTTTATTTGTATATTTGATTGCAATGTGGTTACATGGTCATTTAAATGAAAACTTTCCATTTTATATTACAACGCATCTTAAATCAGCTAACTAGAATGTTAGCTAGTTTACCTAGCAGTTGCAACACATGAAGTTATTAAATCAGGTTTTCACAGTTATAAGTGATAGTCAAATTATGCCCCCAACTTTGAATGATTAATTGTTTTTAAGAACTTTTATTTGCAGTAGGCACCATCATACTGTTGTGCTACCTTTGCTTCATTTCCCTTTTCTTCTTATACTCCCTTAATTGTTTGCATCCACTTACTTTTTTTATCAGATGTCTTCTCTTGTTTCCTGCTGGATTACCTTCCCTACAACAGGCTGTCGTGGTTCAACCTCAGCTGGCAACTGACCACACAGCTGAAACCAGGACACAGGCCTATCCCCAAGTCCTTCCTCTTCCCAGCTGCCAAATCAGCAAGGGAGCTGTAAATCATCACCAGAGTAAACCGCAAAGTTCTCACAAAAACAAAGTTTCAGAAAAAAGTGTGCATTTATTGAGCTCAAAATGTTAAAAAAGAAGAAAAAAATGGTCTTGGATTCAGAGAACTTACTTTGTTTTTTTAAGGCAGAGCTGCAAAGGAGGCTCATTCACCAGGACTACTGGCACTCCTGGCTGGGAGCAGTGGATTGGGGAGCCCCTGGCAGCTGCTGACATTGATGGTCTTGTCAGGTCTACAAGTGGAATTAGTGGAAACCAACATCAGTTTTAGAGGATGGCTCTAGAGGTATCAAGAAAGCTTCTGGCTTGCTAGAAATCTGTGAATGTTTCCTAAACATGGAGCTGGGTGGATGACATTTTTTCCATGTATCTTGTATTATGTGGATAACCCTACCTCAGTCATTCTCACTTCAGACTTCCAGTTTTCTTCCCAACACCCTGCCTAAAAATATACTTAAAAGTTGTAAGCTGTTTTCTGTTTGAATATTTCACATGGCCTCATGAATGGTCTAATGTAAGCTAGACCTAGTCTAATTGACTTGATCTGTATATTTAATAACCAGCTGGCATATTCCAGATGTTTTCCTGTCTATCTCTTACAGTGGGTACAAGATAAACCTAATAGTCTCTGATTTATTTCTTCCCTGTTTCTAAATTATGTTGGTTTTACTCTAAAATTATATTTGGAAAAGAAGACACTCAGACTATTGAGCTCTCATGCAGGTTTTAGGAGGCATCTAGAGAATGGCCATCTACTTAATCATCAGCTTTAATCAGTGTCAGTGCCTGGTCAGGTGAACACTGTTTTCACTGCAATGATGGACCCACTTTATTTGTCTTTCACAAATAGGCTATGAAGAACAGCATTATCAGGTGTCCATTTTTCCAGATGTTACTGGTCAGTATCACCACAAGCCATACAGTTATAGAGGATTAAACTCTCATCCCAGATTATTTAAAAAAAAATCAGCAAGCCCACAATAGCTTGCTGAATGGCCATGCTTGAAAATTAGCATCTTTTACAAAAGCCCTGATATTAGTGCTCTGAAAACAGAGGTTTAAGTTAGTGGATAACTAACTGATTATGCCTGAACCTACACAGGAATGTGCTGATTATTTTCAGTGCTTATGAGCCACAGACAAAAGGAACCCAATCCTTACAATGTGATCCTTCTTTCTGGAGATTATGCATACATGTAGTGCCATCTGAAGAAGCCACCTTCCTTCTCTTTGGTTTGACAAGATTTTTATTTTTTTTTTAAACCACACCTCTGGAGAAGAACAACCAATCTGGGACATTATGAAGAATAAAATGAGCTCCTTTCTCTTCTTCCATTAACAGGAAAAAGGGCAAAAATAAAGCAGAAACCGGGACTATGCCACTCGTTCCTCCATCATTTATCTGACAGCAACAGGAGAGATCCTTACCTACCCAGACCCCTAATAAATGCTCCTATACAGAGGCTCCGCAAAAGTAGAGAGAGGACTGAGGTGCAGACCAGCATCCCAGCCTTAGGAATGGTGTTAAAGAATCCCAGATGCTACGTGAGAAACAGAGTTAAAGAAGGAACAGAATTACTGGATTCACGCTGGAAAGAACAATATTGATTCTGAGATTTAGGAGCAGAATTAACTGTTGGGCGAGGAATGAACAGATGTGGGTTCATTAAAGATTTCTGTCTCTCTTTCGTTCACACTCACATACACACTTTTTCAATTTAGGTACCTATTATTTTTATTTCATATTGCTGTTTGTTTTGCTCTTGCTCCAGCAGATGTTTAAGATTATGAAACATGGGAATTTGATCTTGTTTTTAGATGAGCTCACTGAATCTTAATGACACATATTTTCATGTGATTACAGAAGCGTTCTGATTGAAGAGAATTCATCTCTGGGAAAGATATAAAACCCAAAAAACTCATTACCTGTCTCTATATAACAGAAAATCACTGCATATACATTTACACGTATTAAATGTTTCTGCCAGAGGCATTTAAAATTATCATTTGTTCTTCATTTTAATTTCATAAAAATCTTCCCATGCCAATACGTTATAGGCTTGTAAGTAGAAGCTGACAATGAAGGCTTGACTTAGTCCGCCATGAGGCAGTATGCTCTAGCGAGTGTACTTGTTCTTGAGAATCTATAAATGTCAAGACTGTTAACTATTTCACTGTTCATAAAAGCATGTCAGAAAAGAGAGAGTTTGTTCTCTGAAGAGGTGTTCAGTCAACTGTGAGTGACAGCTCCTTTTTGTGCCATGAATTTATGGGTTTGGGAAGTGTACTTTATTTATTTTTTTTCCCAGACTTCAGGAGCCCAGCAGCACTCTGCAAGGCATCTGGCAGGATATGCCTCTGTTGTGATGAGGGCAGGTTTCAGACACCCTTGCTCAAGCTGTTGCCCACTTGAGTTTGAACACAGACATGTGCTGCCCCTCAGGAGACACACACCTGCAGCTGGACAGCTGTTCATCTGTGGTAGCCCACAGCTGGCTGGGGTACTCAGGCCCACCCTTGTAGTTCTTTTGGGGGAAGCCCTGCCAGGTAGGAAGCTTAACGAGGCAACAGAGTTTTCTGGTATCAGTGTCAGGTATTTCAACTTAGGACAAGTCAAGACTGAAGAGCTGAGACAGGGCATATAAACATGTTTCAGATACTGCTGCAGTCCTCAGCCAGCCATTTCTGATAAGGGCGGTCTGTGAATAGTAATTGCCTGTTGCCCTCATTTAATAACTGTGTTAAACCTAAGGTCTGAAATGTATGATGGCTAAGTAGATTGAGAATGTGACTCTCAAATAGTTGGAGAGCAATCTAATGAGCAAGTTGTTGTAGTTTGTCTAAGGACTAGCAAAGCTCTACACAAGACTTCTATGAGGTCTTATGGAGGAAAATGTTCAAATGTGTCATTAAAAGATACATAATGTGTATGTGAATAGAGTGCTACTGATGATTGCTGCTTATGCACATGCTCAGCATACAAATAGCATAATTAACTCATTAGAAAGTTGGAAGATGACAAACAATGGGAAATGAATAGTGTATTGCATAAGGAGCTGCTTACTTGTACGAAGAGGAATTGTCGTTTTGATTTTTTATATTGGACTGCTGACCAAGGAGATCCAATTTTGTGCTGTTTGATCACAGTGCTATGTATAGGTTTGTTAACCACTATAGTGCTCCCAGATAAAGAAATCTGCCTGACAAAAGCAATATCAAGCTGGTCAAGCACTAAATGAATGTGTTCCCTTAAGAAGATAGATTTAGATGTAAACTCTGGACCAGACAGCTGTGGCCAGTGGAAAAGCATCTGCACCTGCTATGACATGAGTAGGGCAGAGCTGCTGAAATGTCCTGGAGAGCTGATAGTGGCCAGTGGGGCAGAGCAGACACTAGCTGGGAGGAGAAGGGGGCCCTGTAAGGACTGACCAACGATAACAATTTACATATGGTCTCTTTTTTGTTCTTAAATGTTTTTATACTTCACTGGCCTTTCCTTTTCTCATGAGCAAACAACACATCCTTATACCAAGAGGTCTGAGCTGTACCCAGAGATGAGCTCACATACTGACCCTCTGGAGCAGAATTAAAGTCATTCTGCCCCCATCCATACTCCTACAAGTGCCCCGCTCTTCCTTCTAGCAGTGTATCAAGAAACTGCATCGTTCAGTTTTAAACAGGCCAAATGCTCGCAGTTCTCTTTGGAGGGTGCTACACAGCTTTCTCTAAGCTTTATCTGGGAGCTTTCACAGTGGCCAGCATTCCCATTATGACTTTTCTATGCCCACCCCCACAATGATTCCTGCGACACACCTTTTGCATAGTACCACCCAGGCCAAACAACCCCCTTATGCAATTGAAAGTATTGTTTCATCTTCAGTTTCCTTCTTTGCCAGGGGCCACGAGAGAATATTAGGAACAGGTGGCGGTAGCCAAAGTCCTAGATTTTGCTTTATTATTTGTGTGCATTTACAGCCTTCCTATGTGACAGTCTCATTTAGTTGGTGCTACAGGCAATCTCTGTCTGTAGCTAAAAATATCTTTAACAGCTGCACGTAGGGAACAATCATGGGGGAAGGAAAAGAAGCATACAAAAGCAAAAGGCAACTTAGAAAGGAATTGGAGCCAGAGGAATTCAAGACTGGGGTTCTTTTATTACCTAAAAGGACACTTATTTTGAGGAGCATGCAGAGTTTGCTTTTATTGCTATCAACTATTTTTGTTGATATTTTGTCCATTGTCATTGTTTGCTTAAAATAATTTCTCAGGAGATACCTGGTGGCTGCAGGCAGCAAATTTTAGCAAAGTGGCTCTGAAGGTGAAAAATTGGGTTATTCTCTACAGAAGACAATTACTTTATACAAGCACAAAGAAATATCTGTGAATCTTGGCATTATATATTGGAATGTGTGACAAGTTCCTATAAACTCACAGACACAACCAAGAAATAGTGTGAAGAATATATTTTTCTCTCTCTTTCAGCCTTCAGATGGAAAGTCTAGGGGGTAATATCTTTTATCTCTTTTTCTGGTACTCACTGGAACATTCACATTTAAAGGTTTTTTTCTGTCCTTTCTTCCCAAAGTCCTTGTAGCACTTATTATCTCACAAACTTTGCCTTATCCTCTTCCTTCTGCCCTGTCACCACTTCAAAAATTGTTAAGCCAGGGCTGAGAAAGATCATTCTCTCTTTGTAATTCTGTCATGGTTTTAACCCCAGCCGGCAACTAAGCACGACACAACTGCTCGCTCACTCCCCCCCGGTGGGATGAGGGAGAGAATCGGAAAAGTAAAAGTGAGAAAACTCGTGGGTTGAGATAAAGACAGTTTAATAGGGAAAGCAAAAGCTGCGCACGCAAGCAAAGCAAAACAAGGAATTCATTCACTACTGCCCATCGGCAGGCAGGTGTTCAGCCATCCCCAGGAAAGCCGGGCTCCATCACATGTAACAGTTACTTGGGAAGACAAATGCCATCACTCCAACCATCCCCCCCTTCATTCTTCTTCCCCCAGCTTTATATGCATGACATCATATGGTACGGAATATCCCTTTGGTCAGCAGAAAAGGCCTTGGCTCTGTGTAAGCACTGCTCAGCAATAACGAAAACAACCCTGCGTTATCAACAGTTTTCAGCACAAATCCAAAACATAGCCTCATGCTAGCTACTATGAAGAAAATTAACTCTATCCAAGCTAAAACCAGCACAAATCCCAAAGTGGAGATCTTAAACTGGCAAACAGAAACCAATTTATAACCCTTTATGAACTATCCTTCCCTCTGTTTCCTTCCTTTTCATTAGGTTTTCAGCTTCCTTATAAGTGTTTTGGCTGAGTCATTAGACAGAAAGTGCAGTATAGACCAGTTGGTCACTGGACACCCCATCAGGGCTGCCTGACACCCCAGGTCAGCCTGCCTGTTTTAGATACTTGTCTAAATCCTGATGCA
>NW_008796187.1:698110-700731 GCF_000699145.1 Aptenodytes forsteri
CCCCCGCAGCTTTGAGGTCATAATAGGAGCAGGTTTCAGTCAGGATGTCTTTCCTGAGGGATAAAATTAAGTATTTTCCTCATCCCAGAACAGTGTAGGATGATGAGTAGGTTATAAGATTCATGTTGTCTCCACTTGCAAGGTGTTTTTACTTGTTCAATATACTGGATCCCCGAGGAACTCTAATTGGAAGTGTATTAGAAAGACCTACTCAGGGATGTAGAAAATTATGTGGTGTTCCTCATATCCACTAAAAGAAAAATTGTTTCATAGTGTCCAATGTACAAACAGAGGACCACCATTTTCCCAGTCTTTTTAGTCTCATGTTACAAGGGAATAATAGCAGAAATCTGTGCAGTGTGTCCCTGGTACCAGTGCAAGAGTGCCCACACATGCCCACATATTTTTCTCATCTTTTCCAGGTATATCTTATCTGAATTATAAGAGGCTTTTGCTTTCTCTGTCCTTCAATTTATTCTGGACAAATATTTGTCTACCCTGTCATAAAATCCTCCAGTAACTGGGATTATACAACATGCTTAAGTACTCTTTTCTTGTGTATTCTTCACTAAATATTTGTAACTTAAATAATTTCCCTCTAATTCCAAACAGAATAAAAAAAAAAACAAAACACCCACACAGACTCCAAGTCATTTTTATTTAACTCATCTCTGGCAAGATTCTTCTAATTTACATTTAGATGTCCATAATATAAATATCTAAAGCTGAGCTGACTCTCATTGGCTCCTTCTACAGTCAATGGAGAAAAGGAGACACTTCTAGAGTTCTATTCATCTGATCTATTTTAGCCAGTAAGATTAATCATGACCTGTAAGTTCCTACTTCACACACTTAGCTAGACAAGGACCTTAAGGAAATTAAGACATAGAGCCAGAGTTTTACATTTACTCTGGTAAGTCCCAACTAGAGAACACAAGAACAATGCTATTACTAAAGCCTTATGAATTATTTCTGAATGAAAGTGAATCTTACCTATGGTGCCCAGAATCAGCCAATAACATTAAAATAGCTACTCAAACATTCAAGATTAATTTGATATCTCACAGTCACTTCAAGTATGGGGGAAAAAAAAAAAAGTGAAGACGAGCAAAAAATAATTGAGCATAAATTAAAGCTGCCCAAGGGTTCTTTACAAATACATCAAGACAACAGATATTATGAGACCAGAGAGTAGATGCACTAAAAAGTGAAAAGGTGAATGAAAATATTCATGATTCATATAATAAATGCAATAATGAACTACTTTTAAAGAACCTAAGATTTAATTAAAAACTGAACTAAACTAAACTAAAGGGCTTCTAGCTGTTATAATAAATGTGGAGGAAACTTTACAAACATGAACAGAATGTTTTCAGAAACACAACAGTGATGTGAGTGCCTCTGAAGTGAATGCCTACCCCCTTTGATTTACCCTTGGCCTCTACTCATCTCACTGCGCAGCAGTACCACAATGTGTTCAAGCCATCAGAAAGTAATGTGAAGACTTCAATCAAGTCACCCCTTGGGGAAGATTCAAGCCAATGACCGAAAGAAATAACGAAAAAGAAAAGACTTGCTTGTAAGTTTCCATTTCACGCTAAGATAAATTTGCTCACATATTTGCAAGAACAAAAAGCAAAGCTAAAAGAAAGTTATAGTTGTTAGTCATGAAGTCAAGCATTCAAAGTTTTTCCTTTGTTATGTGAGAATTCCTAGGTTTTATACCTATTTTTTAGTTTTTCAAATTCCTGTTTTTCCTAGAAGCCTGCCTTATTCAATACAAAAGAGACAAGTTACACACAGAATTAGCAAATTTTCAACATTATTCCTTTAACTGAGTTATTGAAAGTGTGATTCACTGAAGAAGAAGACAGCTGCAGTGATAAGAAGTCTGGTAAAGATCTCATGATCTCATAGTGAGGTGGACCATGCATGAAGACAAAAATTAGTAGTCTTCAAACAAGGTGAGAAGAATAGAAAAGTAGATGTTAGGGATACAGGAATAATTAAGTTTGATTTTTGTTCATGCTTTTCTAGTAAATCACGAGAAAGCAGAAAAATGACTACATTCTTTGAAAGGCAATGGGGTCTTTAAAGATGAAACCTGCTCTCTAGTTCACAAAAATGCAGTAAATTCTTACAGACAGACTGGAGCTGACCATCGGGGTTCTGTGAGGGCCAGCTGCCCCACAGGAGGGAGCCAAGGGTGGCCATGGGGCCGGCAGGACGATGCCCTCCCTCCCCATGCCACAGGACCCAGTGAGGGAGCAGGGCTGGGCTGGGGACGGTGACTGAGACCAGCCCAGAGCCCACAACTTCCTGGCAAGACCACAGTGATGGGGAGGACTGAGGTCCTGTCAGGAGCCAGCCTGAAGGTCTGGTCCAGAGCATGGGCAGCCCGTTGGGCCCTGGGGTCGTGGGAAGGGTGCACACAAGCCCCCGGCACATAAACCATCAATTTTTCACTCGTTTGACATAGCCAGTTGAGTGGACAAAATACTTCAGTATTACTGCAAGAGATCCTGGCTGCCACCATCTTGATTTTTAGTCATAGAATCATAGAATACCAGGTTGGCAGGGATCTCAAGGATCATCTGGTCCAACCTTTCTTGGCAAAAGCA
>NW_008796187.1:700846-701350 GCF_000699145.1 Aptenodytes forsteri
TGTGAAAAATTTTCCTCTTGTGTCCAGTCAGAATCTCCTCAGGAATAACTTGTACCCATTACCCCTTGTCTTATTTTACATTTTCCATGTAAAAAAGGACTCTCCATCTTCTTTGTAGCCACACTTTAAATACTGGAACATGGTGATAAGGTCTCCCCTAAGCCTTCTTTTCTCAAGGCTGAACAAGCCCAGATCTCGCAGCCTTTTCTCATATGGCAGGCTTCCCAGTCCTTTGATCATCTTTGTGGCCCTTCTCTGGACCCTCTCCAGCCTGTCTATATCTTTTTTGTATAGCGGGGACCAAATCTGAGCACAGTATTCCAGGTGTGGCCTGACAAGTGCTGAGTAGAGTGGGATAATGACTTCTTTATCTCTGCTGGTGATACCCTTGTTGATGCAACCCAGCATCCCGTTAGGTTTCTTTGCCACCGCAGCAGCACACTATTCACTCATATTGACCTTGGTGTCCACCAGGACCTCCAGGTCCCTTTCCCCAGAGCTGCT
>NW_008796187.1:701991-703380 GCF_000699145.1 Aptenodytes forsteri
ACTTCTCAAAGATTATGGAGAGCAGCCTCGCAACGACGTCAGCCAGCTCTCTTAACACTCTCAGGTGGATATTGTCAGGGCCTATCGATTTGTAGGGGTCAGGCTCCTCTAATAGTTCACATATCAACTCTTCCTTCATTGACAGTGGGTCTGTATTTGCATCAACCTGGATTTTTGTTCCCAAGGCCTGGGGCCCAACAGTGCTGGTAAAGACAGAGGTGAAGAAAGTATTGAGAACCTCTGCCTTTTCAGCGTTATTGGTGACTAATTCACCTCTCCTGTTCAACAGTGGGCCAATATTTTCCTTCTGTTTCTGCTTGTTGATTACGTACCTGAAGAACCCTTTCCTGTAGTTTTTGACATCTCTGGCCAATCTCAATTCGAGCAGAGCTTTTGCTTTTCTAACTGCATCTCTGCACGCTCTGGCAATGCCCTGGTAGTTCTCAACGGGTATTTGTCTGCTTTTCCATCTCTGGTACACTTCTCTTTTGGTTTTGAGCAGACTCAGAAGCTCACAGTTAAGCCAAGGGGGTCTCTTGCTCCACCTACTTTCGCTAGCTCCTTTATCCTTCGTGGAAGCTTCCCATGGAGTCGCTCCCAACTGAGCCCTGAGTGAGCTGAAGTTTGCTCTTCTAAAATCTAAAATCTTTGTCTTAGTACTAACCTTCCACATGCTCAGCAGGATCCCAAACTCCACAATATTGTGATCACTGCAGCCAAGGCTATCACTAACCAAGATGTTACAAAGCAGGTTTTCTTGGTTTGTGAGTAGCAAGTCCAGCAGTGCCTCATTCCTTATTGGCATATCTAACATTTGTATGAGGAAGCAGTCCTCTACACATTGCAGGAACTTGATGGATTTTTCTCTCTTTTAATATGAGAATGCCATCTCTGTGAGTAACAAATAGAGAGAAAAAGAAAAATTGAGTGGAAAGCAGGCAAAAAAAAGAAAAATTCTTAGTATTTACATAATTGCCAATAAAAGAAAGTTGGAGGGCAGGGCATGGGAAACAGTTACGTAAAGTAACTGTGAGATCTTCGTAGAATCATAGAATCATAGAATAGTTTGGGTTGGAAGGGACCTTTAAAGGTCATCTAGTCCAACCCTCCCTGCAATGAGCAGGGACATCTTCAACTAGATCAGGTTGCTCAGAGACCCGTCCAACCTCACCTTGAATGTTTCCAGGGATGGGGCATCTACCACCACGCTGGGCAACCTCTTCCAGTGCTTCACCACCCTCAGCGGAAAAAATTTCTTCCTTATATTTAGTCTAAATCTACCCTCTTTTAGTTTTAAACCATTCCCCCTTGTCCTGTCGCAACAGGCCCTGCTAAAAAGTTTGCCGCCATCTTTTTTATAAGCCCCCTTGAAGTACTGACAGGCTGCAA
>NW_008796187.1:704557-708996 GCF_000699145.1 Aptenodytes forsteri
GGTCCCATAGACTTATGTATGTTCAGGTTCCTCAGGTGGTCACAAACCTGATCTTCTCTTACAGTGGGAGGGACTTTGCTCCCCCAGTCCCTGCCTTGAGGTCCATCCACTTGAGAGGTGTGGGAAGAGAGATTGCTAGTGAAGACTGAGGCAAAAAAGTTTTTGAGTACCTCAGCCTTCTCCTCATCCGTTGTTACCAGTTTTCCAGTTGTGTTCATCAGGGGGGGTACACTTTCTTTGACCTTTCTTTTCTGGCTAGCATACCTGCAGAAACCCTTATTATTATTCTTTGTGTCCCTTGCCAAGTTCAGCTCCAGCCATGCCTTGGCCTTCCTCACCCCTGGGCAAAACCCTGTATGACCTTATTGTGCTTTGAACAAAAGGTTCGACTACATGACTTCTAGAGGTTTCTTCCAGCCAACGTTTCTATGATTATTTTCAGTACACCCCTTACAGCACTTGCCAAGGTTTGAGAATGAGAAGTGGAAAACTCTTGCAGCATCTTCAGAAATATTTAGAACAAATTTTTTCACAGGATAAAACTAAAAATGAAAAACACTAATCAAGACAGAGATCAGATACTTATGAAAAGTTATGCACATACATCTGACCTAGGCTAACTACAAGTACTTTTTCCTTTTTGTGAGTCCTGGATTCATGCAACTTCACAATTGCAAGGTTTGAGTCAATCAGCTGATACTAAGTTTGAGTCAAAGAGGTCTGAGGAGCACTGGGTTAGGTTAATTTTTATTTCCTACATCTAAAATAGAAGTATGTAAACACAAAAGAGGAAAAAAGGTAAATGCTACATACATTTTAGCAGAACTGGCTTCATGTTACATCTTGTTGACTTACTGAAAATAGACACTTTTTAAAGTGAAAGCCTGGCTGCATATTTCTGCAGGTCTCAGTGTTGAGAGGCACTGAGGCATCCTTGAGGCTGACTACTGGGAGTTTAGGAGTATAAAAATAACTAGAGAAGTGCACATTTGATTAACAAAAATAAACACCTCAGTAACTTCTGAACTGTGAATCAACAAATGAACACTACTTAGCTGTAAAAGATTGAGTTCTAAATGAAAAATATTTGCTGAATTTCTGATCGCCCAGAAGAAATTTGCATTGCAGATAAGTGACACTTTGAAAGGGTCATATCACTTTTTGCATGTGTTTCAACACTGCTGAGGCTTAATTTATGTACTGTCATTGGAGAGAGGGAAGTATAATGGATTTTTAATTATTCCAAGTTACAAAGAGCAAACGGAAAGTAGTCCAGTTTCTAGACAAAGCAGGAAGAGGATTAGGAGTGATAAAAAGCAAAGTACACAGTCATGACCTATTGAAGTTTTCTTGGGAACATGGCATTCCAATATTTTAAAATATATACATTAATTTCTTGATTCACTCTCAGGGTACAATGTTTTATCACATTATAAAAATGGTTAACAAGGTTGCATGCACCAAATTAACTCTGTTTTATTTATAGTTGCACATACTTCTTTGCTTTCGAGTAAATAGGTTGATGTACCATACAAAGGCAACAAAGCCCTGCTGATAGACTTAATTTTCCTGGCTTTTCCAGTTCCTTGACTTAAGAAAATAGAAAATTATTCACATACTGTCCTGGTTTCGGCAGGGATAGAGTTAATTTCCTTTCTAGTAGCTGGTACAGTGTTTTGGATTTAGGATGAGAATAAAGTTGATAACGCACCCATGTTTTAGTTGTTGCTAGGTAATGCTTACACTAGCCAAGGACTTTTCAGCTTCCCATGCTCTACTGACTGAGAAGGCTGGAGGTGCACAAGAAGCTGGGAGGGGGCACAGCCAAACTGGCCAAAGGGACATTCCATACCATGTGACGTCATGCTCAGTACATAAACTATTATTATCATATTATTATTATCATTTTATTTCAATTATTAAACTGTTTTTATCTCAACCCACGAGTTTTTCTAACTTGTGCTCTTCCAATTCTCTCCCCCATCCCACCGGGTGGGGGGGAGTGAGCGAGCGGCTGCGTGGTGCTTAGTTGCCAACTGAAATTAAACCACGACACATACTTTCATAAAGTTCTTCATTCTCAGATCATGTAATAAAGTACAACATTAATGGGACTTTCAAGCTTAAGTTCTTTCAGTAACTGCTAGCACTTAGGATGAGAAGTTAAAGGGCCAAACTGTCTGATAGGCTGGTTTTGGCAAATTTTTGCATTGGTGCATTTTTGGTTCCTAAACACTTTTGCTCAGTGATAGCTGATTACAAGACAGATAGTAGTACTTTTCTATATCTCTTTCTATTTCTTCCTGTTCACTAAGAATGTGATTCAGCACCTATTAAAGTCACCAAAAGTCTTAATTTCGATATGGATTTAAATCACCACAACATACAGAGCATTTTTCCTCCCTATATCTACCAGAACTTTATCACTAAAACTAATTTTCAGTATTTCCACTTCTCCCACACCTTTCCGAGTCCTCCATGTCTCATTTTTTCTCTTTTCATCCTGGTTGCCACTGAAAACACATTTGACATGGGTTTTCATTAAAGTAGGTAAAATTATAAATGTTCTTTGTTTAGGTTCCATTCATCTAAATACAGTAAATTTTGATGAGTAAACAGAGTTCAACTGAACTCTTCAAATAATTTGCATTTTAGAACAAATCTGGAGATGTTACAAGAAGATTTTTTTTGGGAAATTTAGAGCTGTTCTGCTTTTTGTTCTGAAATACTACAACAAACCCTGTTGGTGTTTCATCATTTGCAGTTCCATCTGGAACCCATAAGGAAAATTTGCATACATAAAAATAAAATGTTATCTGAACATTTCAGACCTTCATTAACGGTTTGGTCTAATTTCTGGTCTAATCACAGATGTGATTAGAAGTGGTGTTGGGGGACACTTAGATTCGGACTGGTTTATATCTCATTTTCATGATCAGGATAACTGCCTTCTCTTGGGAAAAGACAATAATTAAAAACTGCTGCTTTTTGTCAAGATTATCTTTATGGGAAAGTGATACAAGAAGTAAATTGATTGGATTCAAACACCTGTGATGTCTTTTAGTAGGCTTTGAAGGGCTACAAGGGATGAAAGGTAAGAATTCAAAGTAAAAAAGTTTGCATGCACCTACTGTCAATAATTTATATGATTTAGTGCAGAAACTTCCCTAGTAGAACATAAGACTTGTTATGGACTTCCAAACTGAGTCTCTATATGGCAGTGACAGCTATGCTTGAGCCATAAAGGAAATGAAATATATTTTTAGTACTGTGTTAAAAATTTCAAAATAGATTGGTTTCATTGTTTTTTAGAACATTACTTTATTGTGTTTCACAGCAGAAAAATTCACAATGAGACTTTTTGAAGACCCCTGGTGTCTAGAGAGCTTGGCCACAATTTAAAAGGCTTGCAATTGAGCAGTCTGTGACTCCACAGAAGGAAACCTACTACTTCCATTATTTTGAGTTATTAGTGTTTGGTTCCTTTACTTTTCTAATACATACACAATGTGTGAGGCAGTTAGTTTCTTTTCTCAAATTAGATTTAACAGTAAATGATAGCAGTTTCACCAGAAATGTCCCATATACCACAGAGACTATGGCTGCATCTGCTATCAATAACATAAAGCAATATCTGAGACACTCCAGGGGCTACTAAAAGAGGAAACAACATCTACAGTATCAAGTTCTTAAACCAAAAAAATCTAAAATGACAACATCATAAAATCTACCTCTGTGAGTAATGGCAGACATGGATACAAGTCTCAGGCCCAACCTTAAATGTAATATAGTATTTCTGCTCCTGCCATTCCCTGGTGACTGTTACTGCTCTCTGTGGCATGGAGCATGCAAGCTACCAAAAATTTGTGTTTGCTACTGTTGGCAGACTGTCTGTGAGAGCAACAGATAAAAAGGGAAATCAGGCATGTGCCATCCGCTCCTGTGGATGTTTTCCAGGAGGTATTTCAACCTGCAAACAGGGATTCCACCTTCCCAGGTGCCCTTGCATAATAAGTAAAAGGCTCTGCAAGTGGAATTGAACAATGACGAGGATGATGGTTCATCGAGGTGTTCAATGATGGTTCAATGCATGGTGTCACCAGGGTTAAGTCATCCTATAGCCTGCATCAAAGCCACTTCCTTAAAGAAAAGATGACGGGTCATTGTCATAGGACACTCTCTCCTGAAGGGAACAGAAGGCCCAATATGCAGGCCGGACCCACTTCTTAGGGAAGTCTGCTGCCTCCCTGGGGCCTGGGTTAAAGAAGTGACAAGAAGACTTCCTACCCTGGTACAGCCCTCAGATTATTATCCATTATTGATTTTTTTATGTAGGCAGAGATGAAGTTGCAACAAGAAATCCGAGGGCAATCAAGAGAGACTTCAGGGCCTTGGGACGACTGGTTAAGGGATCAGGAGCACAAGCAGTGTTCTCCTCT
>NW_008796187.1:709612-710233 GCF_000699145.1 Aptenodytes forsteri
GAGGTCCTTCGGTCTGCCATCTCAGTGGAGGTAGGGGATGGAGACCCATGTGGCAGCAAAGATGCAAGGGTTATGGATGTGTTAGAAATCAAGGAAGCACTTGAAAACAGTCACATAGGAATTAAGGCTTCTCCCCCAAAAAAGGTGGCGGGATCAATAGCCCAACTGAAGTGCATCTACACCAATGCACACAGCATGGGCAACAAACAGGAGGAGTTGGAAGCCATTGTGCAGCAGAAAAACTATGATATAGTTAAAATCACGGAAACATGGTGGGATGACTCACACAACTGGAGTGCTGCAATGGATGGCTATAAACTCTTCAGAAGGGATAGGCAAGGAAGGAGAGGTGGTGGGGTAACCCTGTATGTTAGGGAATATTTTGACAGTCTAAAGCTTAATGTTTGAAAGGGTTGAATGTTTATGGGTAAGAATTAAGGGAAAGGTCAACCAGGCAGATATCATGGTGGGATTCTGTTATGGAACACCCAACCAGGATGAAAAGATGGATGAAATATTCTATAAGCAGCTGGGAGAAGTCTCACGATCGCTAGCCTTTGTTCTGATGGGGGACTTCAACTTACCAGATGTCTGCTGGAAACACAATACAGCAGAGAGGAA
>NW_008796187.1:712721-719006 GCF_000699145.1 Aptenodytes forsteri
TTGGAAGAGGCTGCCCAGGGAAGTGGTTGAGTCCCCATCCCTGGAGGTATTTAAAAGACATATAGATGTGGCACTTAGGGACATGGTTTAGTGGTGGACTTGACAGTGTTAGATTTGTGATTGGACTCGATGATCTTAAAGGTCTTTTGCAACCTAAACAATTCTATGATTTTATGATTCTATGATTCTATGATTCCCTGCTCTGAGCAAAGAGTGTGGGATGACATTTGCCTATTTAGGAAATAGTGCTGGAGGTTGCGCCTGATCAAGTTCTTTGGGGATAAAGAGAAAAAAAAAATCAATTTCTTCTAAGGTTCAAGATGATAGCATATAAGTGTAAAGAAGAGAAGTTAATGAGAACATTTATGTACATTACTGAAAAATGACCTTTCAATCAAAATGAATATTTTTTATCAGCTTGAATTGTTTGAAACAAAACCACAGAATCTGAAAGTATTTATCCTCATTTCTGACCATTTTTGTCATTCCCTGCAACATCACAAGTAAAAAAGATAACAATGAATGAAAGGAAACAAAAAGAAAGCAAAACAAAAAAATCCAGAAAACTGAAATCAAACAATCAAGCCTCCCAAGGGAGCATGAAAACTCATCAACCTTTATAGGGAATTTTGAGGAAAAAAAAAAATTGCTCCAGGAAAAATGCTTTATGATGTTATTTTTAACACTCCTAAATTGGAATATCTTCTGGAATAGTATTGCAGCCATATTATATTCTTGTCAGCTGAAGCCCTACTGTTACTAAATGTGGCAAGCATTTACCCTGCAGGTGCATAGAGACCAGAAAAATAAGGGCCAGACTAATGCAGTCGGTATGGACTATTAAAACCAGTAGCACCTCCCACACACATTGTGGTTAACCTCATAGAGGTGACAATTGTATTTTCTTATACAAATATTTGTTGCTACAGAAATAAAGCTTGGAGACACCTGAGAATGAGATTGCCATCATCCACAGTTTTTAAAATAAAAGCACTGCTGAATAATGAGCAAGTTCTCTCAAGTCCTTGCTTGAAAACCCTGAGCCTCTGTGATACAAAAAATGAAAAGGACATTTAAAAGTGATCCCACAAAAGTGTACAAACAGACACTGTAGGTGCTGAATACTCTTCCCAGTGAAAAGACTTAGCTGGCTTACAAACGTGGGGCTGCCCTATATGCAGAGGAGTAGCCAGTGAGAATTGGACACGTGTAATCAAGATTAAGCAGGTTTTCTGGAGCTACGTAAGTGTGGTGGACACATGTTTTCACCTGATTCCAGTTTCCTTTTCTGATCTGGTTTTTCCCAGGAGGTATGTGACCCCTTGGCTATTGCTTTTTCCAAAGTAAGGCTCTCCTTCCTGTTTGTAAACTTTGGTGGGAAAAAGGCCTTTTGATACGGGTCTTCCGTATCCTTTAGATATCCTTGGTTTACTGGGTGATCTGTACTGAAGACTCATAACAGTTATAATCAGAAATCATCCAGTCTGGACTGGAGAATCTCTCTAGTGAAAGCCAGTACAGTTCCATTGACAGGTGTAGTTGTGACAAATCATTGTCATCTCCACTGGTCTTTGGTGTTACATCACTGTCATGAGGAGCGCAATTCTTCTCTTTTTCAGCAGAGTGACAAGATTTATTCTCCTTTAACTAGTCTCAAGCTAGTTATGCTACTTTAACTAATAACTGAGGGTTTTCTTACTGACCTCAAGAAAATTGATGCAAGTTAAACAAGGGGAACATAAATCAAATTGTAGATGAAACCCTTCTGCCAGTTAGATCAACAGGTTTGTTATCAACTATAGCAGGGCTGAGATGCTGTTTCAAAAAAAAAAGCTTATGGAAAGAAGTCAAGTAAAAAATATATCTTAATCTTCTTTTTTGCATCACTGGAATATTAACCAAAGGCACCAGAGAGCCTTTTGACATATGATTGACAAAGTTTTTATCTTTCTGCCTCCACTCTTACAAAAAAAAAAAACAAACCTGAATGTGTTAAGTCTGTTGCATTTTGGCAAAATTTACAACATGATCTGAAGGAGTGTTTATAAAATAACCAAGAGGATTTGCTGACCAAGGTCCATATGCCTGCCTGGATTCTTCTGCAGTTCTGATCAGGACAGAGAAACAGACATCAGGACCAAGAAGCTGTCATATCAAAGCTATTTTCAGTGTGTTGCAATTACAAAATCAAAGTGTGATGCAATTACAGGGGCTCAGGAGATTATATTTAATCAATTGTATATCATGGTATGAAGAGAGAACAAGCTTTAAAAATCTGCTAGCTGAAAACCTAGAAGATCTAGGCAATCTACAGAAATATTTATAACCAAAAATACAGACAGAATGCCTATCAACTTGATTTAATCAGAACCTCATGAACGAAAATCCACAGGAAATTGACTAACTCACACTAGAAAGATGGTAAGACACACCAAAAGGTGGGATTACATTGATTAAAGGGCCTTAGGAACCCTTTTCTTCTTTCTTTACAGCGTTGAGGTGAACTTACTCATTTGGGTACCACTTGGTACCACATTTGCAAGGCAGACAGCCCTCTCTCTTTTGCAGCATTGTATGTGTGAAACTGCTATGGAAAGGGAGATAATGCAAGAAGAAGATGACCACCCTTGCAGCTTAGAAGGCAGGGTGGTACCTGCCTTGTGGTGGTGTACAAGCTCCAAAACCTACCCTCTCTGCTGCTGCTGTCCTCACCATATGCTGATCCAATCACAGGTCAGGGACAATGACCCTTCTGTCAGTAAGATCTGTTCCTGTTTCCACTAGGTAAAACTTCATGGTCCGGGGACAGCAAAAAGAGCTGTAGAGCAGATTTCCAAGTGTTCTGACTCTTCTGCCTTTCCAGTGGTACTCTCAGTGGATTGGAAGTGATGGAGATCCTGTTACATTTCTTTCACTGAGATTAGAGTGTGACACTAACTACAGGAACACATGGAGATGGCAACATCATGCTTTCACTGAAGGAAGTCCATGAAAAACACATGGCTGACAAAAGAGAGCTTAGTACAAAGAAAATTCAAAATTATATGACAATGAAGTATATTTAATGCAGAAAGTCTCTAAGAAGTTTCTTAGAACTAGGAAGCAACACATTGCCATTGCTTTAACATAATCCGACAATAAAATTCTGCATTAGACTGAAAAATAGAAGAACTTAATCTAAGATATTAACAGAAACCTACTTCCTGACAGTCAGCTGTGATTAAATAGATGTTAGGGAGCAAAGTCTTTGACAAATACCTCTGACAGCTAATTATTATTTTCTTTAAAAGTTTCCTTTTTCAAAACAAGGTCAATGCAGGAAGATATGTGAAAATGAATAAAAAGAATGAGCTGTCATTTTCCAAAGTCTTTGCTATAAAATTAACAATGCACATTTATGTCAAGGTTATAACAACACAAATGTAACACATTATGTAAGCATCTTGGTTAAACTTTACAGCATAAATGTCCACCCCCAAGTCCTAGAACATAAACTGCAACCATGAGTAGCATTTATGTACTTTAGAATGTGGAATGAATAAGACTAAGAAGGTAACACATAGCCTAATAGGACAGAAGTATGTTAGACACTGGTTATTTATGTTGTTGACACTGTATATGTTAAAAATATTAAAAATTTCTCATCAGCCCAATGGATAGTCATATTTTAAGTGAAATAAAGAAAAGGAATAAATATTTTACTTTTCCATAGGTCTTTAAAATTACATATGCACACATACACACACGTGTAATTCTTTCCAAATGCACGGTTTTAATTCTTTATTCTATAAAACCATTAACTATTTTTCATTTATAGCTCTGTGTATGTATAAATTAATAAATCAGGTCAACTTTTACCCATAGATTGTACACACTCTTCGTCAGCACCCTGAAGAAAAGAACAATGACATAAGTAAGATGCAGAATTGGAATTATGTATTTTTGTGAATTTTTGTGCTGCTCAATGCTGTAAAGGGAAATGTAATTATTAGTCCTATTAGCATAAAAGATTTTGTATGAATGCTAGCGAACAAGATTTGGCAAGAATTCTCCTCATGGATTGAAACTATGTCAGCTCTTCCCATTAACCCTTTTGATTTAACAAGTCAAGATGTGCTATACTTTCTGACACTGTCATGCAAGAAACTAATAAAAGGCATAATTTCAATCCATCAATGAAAAAAAGGTTGTTACCTTCAAAATAGTTTTTAAAAAACATGGCAAAGTAGCAATTAAGCACTTTGAATCCTTTAAAATTGCATGCCTGACAAATATTTCTTCATCTGGTGCAAAACAAAATGATAAATAATTTATTTCAAACTAAGCATGATAAAAAATTGATTAGTCTCACTAAATATTATGGCATCATATTATACAGAAATGTCAGAATGAATAGTTAAATACATACTACTTGTGAATAAAGATAGTAGCTGTTGACCCATTAAACTAGCACATCTACAAAGAGCTGAAATCTTTCTGCATTGAAATTTTGTCCGTGATATTCAGAGTGGTATCACCTCGCTTACCTTAAGGTGTCTCCAGCATAGGTGTAACATTTAAGTTAGAGTATCTAGACCTTCATTTTATTCTGTCGAGACCTACTCAGTGACATCCGTGGCCTCAAGAGGTTTATTCATTCCACTGTGATGCAGAATATACATTTGGTCAGATAATTGCATCCTAACCTCAGCTGACTAGCTAATCTGCTGTAATGGAGACCTAGATGTGTTACTGACATGTAGAGATCTATTTTGTAAATGCCTAAAGCTAATGGACCTACCACCCTTAATGTAGGTATCACAAAATCCTCCAAGAAGGGGGAAGCGGAATGCAGAGGGGACCAGTCTTTTTTTCCTTTGTGGCAGTAGCCAAGCATCATTACTTAATATTAGTCATCATGAGAGTGACAATTGAAAAAAGTGAAAATACAGATGTCACTTTGCTTCAGTGCTAGTACACATCAACCTATTAAAGTAGGTCAACACCAGCATTCACACTTCAGACTGACGAATTTAAGGAAGAGAATAAAATGAACTCGATCTGGACTTACAAAAAATAGTTTCAACAGAGAGAGCATAAGGACAAGTTTCAGTGTAAGGCTGTATAAAATAATTATTATCTAAACCTCTTTTAAAGTAGTTTTTCTTGGAGAGCTTTGAATGGTGAAATTTTTCTCTTTTAAGTAGTGACAATGTTAAATTTAAGATAATACTTCACATCTCAGACAAAACACAACTGATCTTGTCATCCAAAACAATATGAGGCCAGGAGTATAAAGGTCTGTCTCAGGAATAGCAAGCAATTAGCTTTTGTGTTTGCTGCTTTGTGCTTAAAATAAAGGATAGTGCTAGATTATAACGTTACATTTTTAAACAAATGCAAAAATGATCCAACTTAAAAGAGAGCAAATATAATGGATTAGGATTGTATCAAATGAATGGTTATCCTGCAGGAAGCATTATACTAAAAATTGCATAGTATTTCTCTCTCTAAATATCTTTGTTCTTAGAAAAACTATAGCTTTAAATATAAAGAAATCAGTAAAAAGAAAGGAGAATATGAAAAAAAGAAACCATATCAAAAAGCATTACTAACATATTTAGGAAACAAGGTATTTAGTAATGGAACACAATCACATATTGTACATCATTTATGTGGAATTAAATATATATGTGTGTTTATTGTGTGTGCATACTTATTCTCTTTTGGGATGAACCCAAAAAAATTCATCCTTTTGTTTTAAACAGTATGAAAGACAGATGATGGAAGCAAGAAAGGAAATATGTACATTCATGGAAGTAAATTAAGCAATGACTAGAACATACCTAGGCACTAAGTCATACTTATTTTGGTGAGACAATCATTTTCCCAATGGAGAAAAAACATCTGGTACTTAAGTAGCAGGGTTCTTGATGTAAGCATAGTAAGGTGATAGCGTACTCTTGATGTTAGCATGACAAGGTGACCCGCTTAGTGGATGAGGGAAAGACTGTGGATGTTGTCTACCTAGACTTTAGTAAAGCCTTTGACACCGTTTCCCACAGCATTCTCCTGGAGAAACTGGCTGCTCATGGCTTGGATGGGCATAATCTTCGCTGGGTAAAAAACTGGCTGGATGGCCCGACCCTAAAAGTTGTGGTGAATGGAGTTAAATCCAGTTGGCGGCCGGTCACGAGCGGTGTTCCCCAGGGCTCAGTTTTGGGGCCAGTTCTGCTTAATCTCTTTATCAATGATCTGGATGAGGGGATTGAGTGCACCCTCAGTAAGTTTGCAGACGACACCAAG
>NW_008796187.1:719611-729842 GCF_000699145.1 Aptenodytes forsteri
GTGAAGCATTGGAAGAGGCTGCCCAGGGAAGTGGTTGAGTCACCATCCCTGGGGGTATTTAAAAGACATATAGATGTGGCACTTAGGGACATGGTTTAGTGGTGGACTTGACAGTGTTAGATTTGCGATTGGACTTGATGATCTTAAAGGTCTTTTGCAACCTAAACGATTCTATGATTCTGTTCTATGATTCTATAAAGAACCAATGCTCACACCAGCAAAGCACAAAGTAAAATATCTGGACTTAGAATTCAGTTCTTTTCTCAGCCCTAGATCTTATTTGTGGACTTATTCAGCAGCCTGATTCATCAGGATCTAAGTTTTTCTTTTTGATTTCAATAGATTTTGTTCTGTGTTTAAGCTGTTAGATCTGCCATTTCATGTTATGGACTTATGTGAGTTATAAATAGTAGCAGAGAAAAACAACAACCAAATCTTCAGAAAAGCTCCATCAGATTGTTCCAGTAAACCTAAACTATACTGGGGATGCTGTTGAAATACACTGTCATCTTTGCTCTGCCTTCAACAAAAATGAAGGCTTAAAATGAAAATGTGTTCTTCAAATAACATACAGAACAATTTATATGCAATGACATGTTTTTTCTTATCCGCATAAGCCCATCTGTGCAAAACAGAAGTAGAAATTGGAAAGCAAGGGGGGAAAGATCTACCACATCAATGTTCATATAGTAGGCCAACTAAAGCAGTACATGAGCAATATAAAATTCTGCCTACTAGCTGCCTGGAAGGGACTAATTGACTTGCAGGAGCGACCAAAATCTCATTATTCTTCTCAACAGTATGATGAGGGTGGCTGAACATGTTCTGTGCCTTGGCTGGTCTATTTCTGTATTGATTTTGAAATAGTGTTGCAGTTGTCTGCTGGTCTTGTTTAAGCTGTACTGTAAACTGGGCCCCTGGTTTCTTTAACACAGTGTATCCCATAGCATGCCAATATGGACATAGGAAAATAAAGTTAGAGGGGACCCTCCAAAGCAGCTTTCTTCAACTAATTGCAATTACTTCCTAAAAAGCCATAAGAAATCTGTCTACTGAGCTTCTTATAGCCCAGGCTGGCACGAAACTGTAGTGTTTGTCATCATCCAGGTGCATATTCTTAGAGAAAACTTGGGGAACTCTCCTTTGTTAAAACACAAAGGTTTGTGGTATCCTTTTGTACCTGGCAAACTCCATAAATCCAACACTTCTCTTTCCTTTGATATTTGCCTTTCGAACCTGTTATGGGAGCAGTCTCTGAGTTTCACTTGTTGCAGGACTAGCGCATGGATCCTTTTGTACATGATCTACAAGTGGCTGTAAATAGGAGAAGGCAGACGGAATGGCAAATTTGCATAAAAGCTTTTGGCTCTAATCTTCCATTTGGTTCTGCAGGTCAAAATACAAATCTTTTTTTCCTGTGTTTTACAAAATGTTCTCTGACTGCTAGGGTACATGTAATTGCATTCCCAGGAGTAATACTGCGTGCTAGCAGCCGTTCACCAATTCATAGCAAAAAGCACACAGTTGTTGGGAGTGAGTGTCATTCTGATAGAACTGCTAGTTTTGTTTGTTGAGGTTTTATATACAGTATGTATGACCATATCTTAACTGTTTAGAAACTCAGACAAAGGATTGATGAAGTTACAGGATCCTTCACTGTTCCTACTGTAATAGCAGCTTATACTTTGATTTTTACTTGAAATAAGCATTTCTTTTTGAGTTTAAAAACTGAGTAAATACCTGTGGTTTTTTTTTTTTTCCCTGCTGTGACTAGTTACCATGCCAGGCATCTATTCACAAACCCCTATACTTTACTCTGACATCAAATGGAGACCTTACATCTAAACTACCCAATTTCCTAGGAAACTTGTTTTATCTCATAATTTGAATGCTTTCAAATCCCCATGCAAGATCTACAGTTTGTACTATTTAGATTTTTGAAGAGTCTTGTGACCTTGAAGCAGATCTGCATTGCTATGTGGTGTTGTACTGCAATTGCAGGCAACTTTAAAATGCCTTAAATTCTAAGAAAAAAAAAGTATTACATTTTAGTAATCCTATAGTGTTTTATATATTTATAGTTAAATAGAATGCAAAGACATTTGTTTTTTTTCCAGATAACAGAATGTTTGTTTGTTTAACTTAAATGTTGTTCTCACCAACTGTTTTAGCAAAACAAATGTAACCTCATAATTGAACAAAACAATGGTGACACAATAATGTGGACTTTGTTCTTATTTTCTGTGTAATGAATTGCATTCCTCAGTACCAGAATGATATACTGTCTAAAAACCAAAAGTGCATCTTTCTTCTAAAAAACTGACAGAACCCAGAAACTTAATGTGAAATAGTAAGCCATATGTTTTAGTTATACCTATGCCTTTTTTTCTCTTTTTTGAAAGTAATAGCAGATGAGATCACAAGGAGTAATACCTTGTGCCTGAGAAACCTATCTATTAATTTATGGATGAGTATGCCTACCTATCTATCACTCAGTTATTTCCTTATTAACCACTATGTGATAACATTTTTCAGTTATTTCATTTTTAAATAATAAAAATCAAAAGTTAATAATCTCATCCTCAAAAATAGAGAAATGAGGTTCTGTATAATTGCCTAAGGATCTTAGGAAAAATAAGGATTATTTTTTACTCTGAAATAATTTTGGATGTAGGAGTTTAGAATCTGAACAAAGTTCTCCCCAAACAGAAGATCCACATAAAATATCTTGTTTTGTTCCAGTTTGTCATTCTGAACATTGACTTGGGACCAATTATTTCAGGTTAGAAAAATCAACCTTAAATGCATGCAAGAAACAAACAAACACAGTCCCCTGGATATATATTGAAATGCTGAGTTTCTCTTAAATAAGAGCATACTCATGGAGTTAAACATAGATAATTAACCTGAGACAGTTAATTGTAAGTGTATACAAGCCTTGAGAAGTAGACTCCAAGGCTTTCCAAAAATCTCCTTGTGCTTTGTCTACCATTCCATAAAGTCTGTCTCGAAAACTGCAAGGCCAATTTTTGTTTGTTTAGTTGAAAAGACTGTCCCAGCAACATTGCTTTAGATCATACTTCATGTTGATCATAGACAAGTTTTGGTCAGTAATATTTGTTATAAATGTAGGTTAAAAAAATCACCATCAAAAGAGGTACCCTTAAAAGCTATGTGAAAAATATTATTTGACTGAAATAAAGGCAAGAAGAAAAATTGCTACTGAAAGCTTTTGGTAACATTTAGATTTCCAAAGACTGATTTATTTGGGAAAAAAATCATTTTTGTTTTACCTCTGTTAGCAGTTAAACAGTATACATAACTGCTCCTTTAATTCATTTCCATTTTGTGCAAATTTCTGAGCTCTTGAGATATCATATTTTATAATGCATCATCTAGTCTCATACTAAAATCTTAATGCCTAACCTTATCAGATTCCCTAAGGAAGACAGGTACAACCAGCCTTCCTCTTGGGCTTTAGGAAATGTACATATATTGCCTTGATGTCAAAACTCTGACTGAATCATCAGTTGCCCACAACCTACACATATCCAAAACATCCAGAGTTTCAGAAAAAATATTATGCTCACTCATATCATAGGACAAGGTGAACTCAGCAAAAGGCTTCAGCTGGAGTTAACTCTCTCTGGAGAGATGGCACTTTATGCCATATTATTTTTGTAGTTGTTTCTTGATGGTAAGAGCTACACATTCTGTAAGTCCTCTGCTGTCTGGATGCCAGTACCAACTGATATGAGACAAGCAAACATGCCGGCTTGTTTTGCAGAGGAAAATAAAGGTTTACTTTTTTTTGCAGATATCCTTGCCATGCCAAAAATTTTGCTTACCTATTTCATTATGGCTGCAAAAATGAAATTGTAGGTAATCCCTGTTAGCTAAGAGACAGAGAAACAGCAGGATGGATATCATGATGCACAGACAATAATTTCCTGAATTTAATAGGAAGAATGCTGTTGGCCAGGATTTTCCATGCAATATTTTCAGTACTTAATTATTATTATGCAGTTCAGTGCATTATTTAAATTAAAATCTAGAACATATGAGCTTCAGCTCCTAAAGACTGTGGCAGGGTTTGTTTTTCCTCAGTTTATAGGTCTCCCCACTTCTCAAACATGCCGGCTTGTTTTGCAGAGGAAAATAAAGGTTTACTTTTTTTTGCAGATATCCTTGCCATGCCAAAAATTTTGCTTACCTATTTCATTATGGCTGCAAAAATGAAATTGTAGGTAATCCCTGTTAGCTAAGAGACAGAGAAACAGCAGGATGGATATCATGATGCACAGACAATAATTTCCTGAATTTAATAGGAAGAATGCTGTTGGCCAGGATTTTCCATGCAATATTTTCAGTACTTAATTATTATTATGCAGTTCAGTGCATTATTTAAATTAAAATCTAGAACATATGAGCTTCAGCTCCTAAAGACTGTGGCAGTCTTTGTTTGACTACAGTTTATAGGACTCTCAACTTCCTAGAAACCCCCTTTGGGGGGTTTCTTTCTGTGTAAATCTCCACTGAATTTAGTTGATTTGCAATGGATATGTGGAGTACATATTACTTTTCCAGAATTTCAGACCTTACTGAAGGATGGAAATTCCAATTTCTAGATATATTTTTTAAGTCGCAGTGTTCTCATATGACTTGCATTTCTATCTAAACTTGCCTTGGTCAGTGGCTTTTTTGTCCCTCCTAATGTTAACCTCACATTGTCTCCTGGATAATATTTCACATCAACCTTTTTACACGTATAGACAGAAACAAAAACATGCACTAAGTGACCTTGAAGCTTCCCAAGATTCTTTTACTAGCCCATTTGTTCAGTGTACGAAGGTAGCTTTAACATTTCCCATTTTTGTCTCAGTGAACTCAGATGAAGAGAGTAGCTACTTTTTTCAGAACAAAAATATTTATTTCTGTCATTTAGGCCTTTTTTCCTAATTACTGATGAATACTTATGGAAGATATGTAATTTTTGAGCCTTATTGCTGTTATAAATGTTTCTGCCCCTTCGCTGCCCCTGGAAGCAGATGGTAGGCTGACAAGATCTATTTAAGTTCTGAGTGCCTTGAAGGAAGTAAAAGCAGTAAAGGAAAGGTAAAAGCAGTAAAGGAAGGTAATTTGAAGTGTGGTGAGTGTAAAACATACCTTTATCAGCATAATTTTAAAACTAGGCTTTGATCCTGGAAGAGAAACTTCTCACACAGGGATCTGTACTTGACATCATAATATGTGGTGGTACTCTGTCAAAAGTCTCCAGTGCAGATCCTTTGCCAAAGACCCCAAATGTCCCATGCCTTACTCCTTCCTGAGACTAAAGAACACGTGTGTGCTGGGTCAGACCAACAGTCTCTCCAGCTCGGTATCCTCTCCTTGACAATGGCCAAAAGCTGATGTTGAGGGAAAAGTGTAAGAACAGGGGAAAAAATTATGATTTTTTTTCCTAATACTTCACCAATCTTCCCTTATTTTCATCTCTGCCACCTGTGGTTTATGTATTTCTTAGTATTGGTGGATTTTTATTCCATGGGCCTGATAGGAACCACTGTAATCTGCTGTTGCAATCATACACCTCTTGGAAGATGACCTTTATCACTTCTTTTTAGGTCTGTTGTATACAGTGAACAGTAAGTGTATAGGATCTGAAATTCTCTGTGAAGTTGCCCAGCTATCACCTTTGTCTACAAAGAGAACTAACTTTGGCTGTGTTTCAAGTATAGGCACTTCAACTAGTTATCTGAGGATACGAATTTTGAAGTTGACATTTGCCTTTAGAAGATAGATTACTACCACGTGTTCAGTAGGCTGACAGGGGGCAGTCTACAACAGAGATAGGAATAATATTATTTAATGTTATAACAGTAGGATTAGTCTATTCATTCTCTTTGGAATTCTTGTTGGAGAGAGCAGAGGAAGCATGGAAGTTTTGTTTTCATATTAGACCACAGCTACCAGGCCTACACAATACTCTTCTTTGTTGCTATTTATTTGTTACTCCCTAGATCAGAACACAAACATGTTTTATTCATTTATTGTTGATACAGTTTGAAAAATGTGAACATTTATGATTAAGAAAAAAGGTTAATAATATTTGGAAAAAAATAAATAGACATTATCATTAATAGTTACTCGTAAATTGAGCAGAAGTAGCAACCTATTTGCATTGCACTATGTCTATATTACAATTATTCCCCTAAAAAAGGCAAAATCTAACCTGAGACCAAACATATGCTGGTGAAATAATCAATGTAATTATCTGACAAAAATAGGGAAGAAGCCGTTCCTTGATTTTCATATCAAAATATTTTCTACCTAGATATATAACTGATAAGAGTTATAAAATAGCTAGAACTACTTATTTTTGCATTTTTTTGCTAAACATGAAATAAGGCAAAGTTATTTTAATAAGAGAATGTTCAAAAATTACTAAAAATAAGATTGAAGAGGAACCAAGCATTTTATAGAAGATAAAAAAGTAATATGTTTAAGAAGAGAAAAAATAATATGTTTAAGAATATTTAACATGTTATGTTTTATTACATAAGTATACATGTACATTTATAAGCCAGTTTTATGTTGCTTGCCAACTTGAACAATAACCTAGAGACCTTGCTAAAAGTTGGAAGAAACCTGGCCTAAAGAACTTGTTCAATCACTGCAATAGCTTCGCATCCTACAGAAGAAAAAATATTTTACATGCTATTAATTAAGTTAAAAGGTCAAAAAATCTAAGACTAGAGCTAAGAAGACCAGTTGAAAAGGAAAGGTCAAAAATGTGTAGCACTAAAGCACACGTATGCATGTAAGACAAAAGTTTGTTTTACTCTAGTAAAATGCCCTGAAAGTGGGGCCTCTGACACGTCTATACTCTGTAGAGGGAAGAGACTCAAATTAGAACAAGTTTACTCCTGACCAAGGTGTTATGTCCATATGATTCCGAGTAGAAAGGAGCTCCAAATACAGCTCCAGAATACCTCCAGTCGAACTCGCTTAGATGTGCATGTTTCATACTTCACTGCAACACTACAAGCATGATGTGGATTAATTTTCAAAGTGTGGGTGGGTGGCCTTGTTCAAGGAACGAAAAACCTTGTTAGACAAGTTTTGCTGTTAGTTGTTGGAATTAGGGAGTGAGATTGAAAGGCATATGAAAGTTGAAATTTGGTTATAATTAAATTCTCAAATATAAATTTGTCCTGTTGAAACCCAGCCTTTTATAGGGACCTGGATGCAACTGAACTAGAACCAACTTTTCTTTGAGAATGGTTCTTACTTAAAAGTCACTTTATTTTCTTTTGTTGTAGTCATTACATGAGTCAGCCATTGAAAAGCTCCAATAAACCATGATAGAGTTAGAAATAAGTTACAGAAAATTTCCTGAGTGACAGAATGCATTGCTTCAACTGGTCAAAGTACTATTTAGTTAAATAAAACTTGACAGTCTGGGAAAAATATATTGAGAAAGCAGCAAAGTTCTTGAGACTGGAACAGAGCTAGTTTGGCTAATAACATTTTATGTGATTATAAAGCTGCTCAGATTTATGTGTCAGTTTTTGTTGAGAAATAATTTTTTATTGGAAAGACTCAGCAAACAATCATGCAAATTTTTGTTTTGAACTGCAAATTCGGACCGCATTAAAAACAGGAGCTAAAATAAGAACTAATGTTTAGAGCTACTTATATTTCTAGCTGTCAATTATGCTGGTAAATTGCATCTTATTTTAATCCTAGTTTTAGGGTCAGAAGGCTACCTGACCATCTACTTAAAACACCTTAAATCGTCATGTATTAAAAATATCTTTGCTATACACTTCCTCAATTTTTCTAAGTCTAAATAGCTTCCTCTGTGTGCATATACCTTCTGAATTATGTCTTTCCATCATATGCACCATATTCTCTGTATAAAACTTTTACCTTCATAAGACAAAGTCTGCATTTATTAGATATGTTAAAACAGAAAAGACTTTTGCAGCTTCAGAGCCTCATCATATTTTTCTTTAAAATTGCAGCCAGAACTATGCTTATTGCAAAATAAACATGTGAAATATAATTAGAATAATACAAAGCTCTCCTCTGCTCAGTTGTCATGGTTGATTATCCTAAAGGAAAAATTGTCTGGATGGAAGAACTGGCTTCACTGAAGTCAATAGCAAACATCCTGTTGATGGGAATATGACCAAGATTTCCATAGAGTAAACTGTATTGAGTTGAGTTTTTTTGAAGCAGCCTCAGCCCCCACACTGCATGCTTTTGACTAGTCACCAAACCAAATCTGACAACTTTGAAAAACTCATCTATAAATCACAACTGCAACACAAACCCAGCAAAGTCATATAAACACTTTTAAGTGAATGTCTCCCACTGAAGACAGATCCAACCCCAAGTTAAAAAGGAATAAAAACATGTCAATTCTTAATAATGTCTAACTTTTAGGCCCACTCCCTAGCTTTGCAGGCTAGGCATCTCCAGCTCTTATAAAAATTAGTCCCAGTTACATGAACTAGAGCCGGTTAAGGTAAGTAACTGAAAATACTGTGAGATAAATGCCCCTCCCTTGCATCTTGGCACTTTACTGAGCCTCAGAAAGGTTCCTTTACACTCAGGGTTTGTAGCCTGGAATTTCCCAAAAGCTTTCTTTGACAAATGGAAACAGATGAAGCCTAGGAATCTCCTACATATTATTATTAAACACTTCTAGGTCTAAAGCACTAGATTTGAATACAGGAAAAACATGTGCACTTCCCTCCATTGCCCAGATCTTAGTTTTCCCTTCACTGAAAAGTACAAAAAATCACAAGCTGGAGCCCATTCTGAGTGAAGGGATGTTGTTAATTCTACGTCCTTCCTTTGAAGCCGTTCCATTCTGCAAAAGAGCACAAAACATTGAATGTGTCAGAAATCAAGAGCATGTGCAAGATTGACTAGACCAACAATTAGGACATTTATTTGTCAAGGGAAATTCAAAGGTTCTGGTTTATGGTCTCACACTTCTATTGTTCATCTGTAGTCTTTCAGAATTAGGGATAATAGGACAGGACTTGCTTAACCCAGAAGAAATCATAGCAATTTTACAGTCTCTAGGAAGTTAACATTAGCAAATTGTGAGCATAGCAAATGTTTATGAGATTAAATACATTGTTCAGGAAGATTCTGTGAATAAACATAGCAATGTCCATGGTTAAATGTCTCTCTTCCTCTTTTTTTTTTTTTTATTTTTCTGGCAGGAGCCATCTAATGTTGTATTTTTTATACGTTTTGCTAAGACACATCACAGTATAATTGCTACTCTATGTTTCAACGTCACAATAATTGACACTACTCTTAAACTTGGTGTCCTTTATGGTGTCCTAGACGTCCTACTATTTAAAATGTCATACTAAGTCTATTTCATAAAATCAGAATCATAGAATCATTGAATCATTGAATCATTGAATCATAGAATCATAGAACAGTTTGGGTTGGAAGGGACCTTCAAAGATCATCTAGTCCAACCCCTCTGCCATGAGCAGGGACACCATCCACTAGATCAGGTTGCTCAAAGCCTCATCCAACCTGGCCTTGAACACTTCCAGGGAAGGGCCATCCACAACTTCTCTGGGCAACATGTTCCAATGTCTCACCACCTCATTGTAAAAAATTTCTTCTTAATGTCCAGTCTAAATCTATCCTCTTTTAGTCTAAAACTGTTGCCCCTTGTCCCATCTCTACATGCCCTGGTAAAAAGTCTCTCTCCATCTTTCTTATAAGCCCCCTTTATATATTTAAAAAACACAATAAGGTCTCCCTGGAGCCTTCTCTTCTCCAGGCTGACCAACCCCAACTTTCTCAGCCTTTCTTCATAGCAGAGGTGTTCCAGCCCTCTGATCATTTTTGCGGCCCTCCTCTGGACCCACTCTAACAGGTCCATGTCTTTCTTTTGCTGGGGATCCCAGAGCTGTACTCCAGGTGGGGTCTCACAAGAGCGGAGTAGAAGGGGAGAATCACCTCCCTCGACCTGCTGGCCACATTTCTTTTTATGTAGCCCAGATATGATGGGCTTTCTGGGCTGCAAGCACACATGGCCAGCTCATATCTAATTTTTCATCTACCAATATTCCCAGGTCCTTCACTGCAGGGCTGCTCTCAATCTATTCATCACCCTGTCCGTATTGATACTGGGGGTTGCCCTGGACCAGGTGCAGGACCTTGCACTTGGCCTTGTTGAACTTCATGA
>NW_008796187.1:731753-738408 GCF_000699145.1 Aptenodytes forsteri
GACTCGATGATCTTAGAGGTCTTTTCCAACCTTAATGATTCTATGATTCTATGGTTCAGACTGGTGTCACCTGCAAACTTGCTGAGGATGCACTCAATCTAACTGTCTATGTCATTAATAAAGATATTTAACAGTACCACTCCCAATATAGCTCCCTGAGGGACGCCATTTCTTACTGGACATTTGGACACTGAGTCATTGACTGAAACTCTTTGGATGTGGCCATCCAGCCAATTCCTTATCCTTAATCTCTATTTCTCATAAAGGTTTTGAGTGACTTCAGAACTTGGGCATGGAGAGAGGGAAACCTAAGTCATCAAGATTAATGAACCTCATTCAGTACTGGGATGAGGAAGTAAAGCCAACTAGTTAACCCAATTAAATGTTTTGAATATTTTAACTGCAGAAGTATGTTTCCCTGAAAATATATTTATAAATAGTCATATTATATATATACACACAGTGTGTGTGATTGAGAGAATGGAGAGAGAGAGACAGAGAGACAGACACAGAGAAAAAAATACATTTAAGTACTTATTTTGTATCATCACTTCTGTCTATTGAAGAATAGATCAGGCCTGTGAAGAGTGGAAATAGATCATTGTCTACTTCACTGAATTGCTTTGTGAGAAGGTGAGGGTAAGGAAAATTAGGGACCCTTTTACCTTACTTTGTGTGCCCAATTCAGGGAAAAACATATCACTTCTGAAGAAAGAACTTGAGTATTTGAACTCAGGTTGTAATTGGTGCTCAAATATTTGCAGAAAGTTATTGCAAAATTGAGGTACAAACATAGATGTGGCATTTTGAAAGCATGTGTGGGAATGTTTTGTGTCAGCTTCATCGTTCAAATGTATTTGTAAAAGTTAAATGGTTTTGTATGTATGCCTGCATTTTGTGTCTTGCACCTTTATGTATGACAGTCAAGATCTGATATAACAGGACCTTGAAGTTAGGATGCAAAATTCATGTTTCAGACTCTTAAGAATGAGTCTCGGTTTTTAAGAAAAGTTGATTAAACACAAACCAGTAAGACATGCTGGCTCCTCACACCAAATGTGTAGGAATCTAAGTAGCATTTTATGTGAAGTATTTGTAAAGCATTTTATGTAAAGAAAAATTAGAGAAAATTGCCTCTCTTAGAACTACAAAATGAGTTGTATACTGAAATCAGCCCCTCATGCTTAGATTCAGCTGTTTAAAACCACTGAGCTAAGAAAATCAAAGCTAGATAATGCCTATATAAGGATATTTGTGCACTGTGAAAAACATGTAATAATATGATCATATGATATATTTAGAGCAGTATGTCTTTATTTTCCACCCTCTATATTCAACGTATGTTTCCATCCCTTATTCTATGGTACCTTAATCAAAATTTGCTCCTGGATTTTCCACCCATCACTACTATATTTGCGAATGAAAACTTTTTTAATGTATCACTCTAACTTTTCTGTCAGGAAAGGAGTTCTATTTTGCCACTGGAAGCCAAGAACAGGTAAGATAAGTGTGAGCAAGTTCTGCAAGATCAGGTCCCTAATTTGACATTTCTAGGACTTGTTCACAGAACACTTAGTACTGAATGGCACTTATGTCCAAAACTTAGCTCCCACTCATTCCCATTTGTTACTGTGACTGAGTAGCATGTCCATCAATTAGATATCAGGTCGTCAGGCTGAGCATTCAGAAAATAAGAAACACTTAATAGTGACCATCCGTGAAGAGACAGATTAAATGACTTGACATAGGAATTTTCCATAGAATCATTCGTTTGCTTTGACTAATTAGACTTTTTCCCTCTGCTTGCAATCACATTAATCACTCAGTATGCTCTTTCTAAATTCAGCAACAAGCAAGAATCCTGCAATCAACAGCTTTCTTCACTACATAATGCTGATTTTTTAACGTAGGAGATCTAGTCTGTGCATCCAATGAAGGAAAAGGAAAGGGAAAAATAGTACGCGACTATGTAAAGGGAGATCATGTAAAGAAACCCTCAATTCTGTTGTACTTTAACAGATTGTAATAACTTGACAGATTTTAACAGGGTGATGGCTGCAAACCTCTACTTACTTTACAAATCTCTACGTACTTTGCATGGGTAAACATTTCTTAGTCTTCCCAAAAAGCAAGCTGGAAAAACACAAATGTGATCAAATTGATACACATTTTTAGGCACAGAACTTAGGAGATATGCATCACCTTTCACAGGTTTCTGTAGTCCCTCTCTCTCTCGCTCTTATTTAGGCAGATTGGAGAAGCTGGCTTCTAACTTAAGTGCCTTGGTTAAGTCCCTGAAGAGAAAAAAAAAAAACCAAAACAAAACAGAGAAACATTTTGATCCTATATTTTGATAATGCAATTTCATACAGCCATTATAATGAATGTCTTTTAATTGTCCATTTATGCTATTATTTCTGCTGTTCATGGTGCAAAATGGTACAGCTTCAGTATACTGTTAATTGATAACAATTTGTCCATAAGTATTTTTTTCCTTACATACAGTGCACAGTGCAAGATAATTCATAGGCTTTTTTTGATACTTTTCATTTTTCAAAAACTGATACATCTGTACACTTTTCTGTTACAGAACTGATGAGACAGAACATATCTAAAAATGAGACATATAAATAATACAGTATGTTCAAGCACATACTTGTCTCCCACAGAGCCCCACCAATCTTATTTGCTAAAAGCTTTCACACTCTTGTCCAAACAATGATCACCGTCTCAGAGCTTGAACTCACCAGGCAAAAATACAATGCAGAGAAGGAAAAGAAAAGCAGCCTGATATGAAATGTAAGGATAGTAGGGAGTAAGAGGAAAGTCAGATAATGAAGTCTTGGCAAATGATGGCAAATGTGCCATGGAAAAAAATCCTGCATTGCAAGGGGATAAATAATTATTTTCTCTAAGCCTATATGAGCCCAGAGAGAAACAGTTCTTACTGCAGGTCTCATTACATAGTCTCAGCCCAGGCTATACTAAGACAAAAGTAACTGACTTTGAAAACAGATGGAGACAAACATAAGCATAAGATAATTCAGCTGGTAATACAGTCACTCCTTTCTTACTTCCTTGTAACAGTTACAGCTCACAGTACAGCACACATAAACATAACCCTGAACTTTTTCCTTTTATTCTGAGACAGTGTCTCCTTTTAATTACCGGTCAGGGGAAAAGCCCATTTTTATTTCAGAGATAAGATGGAGAAATCCCAGAGCAACATTTACACCTGATTATGCTCAGGCTGCATAAGTCCTTGAGGAAGCCCAGGCTTTCAGCCCTCTTGTTCAAAGAGTATTACAGCAGCCCATAGGTCTGGGGGCCAACAACAGGAGGGATCATGTTCTGTGCTCTCCTCCTGAAACCCAGTCCTTCGTGCGTGGAGGTTTGTGCAACTCACTAGTGAACTTCAGGCTGGACTAACTGGTGAGGCCCACATCTTGAAAGACAAAGGTGAGAGCCAGTGACTGGGTGAGGGGCCAGGACCCGGGCATGGAGATCTGATGGACCTAGAGCCTGAACTCATATTTAAGGACCCTGTGAATCTGTGGGTGTTGCAATCACAGAGAGCAAGGGTGTGTGCAAATCTCAACAGTGAGCCTCAGCCAGAGAGGAGCAGCGAGACTGGGCTGTCTGCATTTTTGTGAGTGCTGTGGGGTTTTATGCGTTAGTGGTAAAGGCACCTGTGCAGGTCTGTGTGGCTGGCTGTGTTAGTGTCCTCTGTGTATTGTGTGAGTTGTGTGTATCTACCTCCTGGAGTTCATCTTCAACATTGCTGCTGGCTGGACTTGCAAAGGGGGTGGCAGCAGCACACATCAGGCTGGCATGGGCAAGACCTCTGGGTCTGTCAGTACACCAGATTTGGCTCTACTGGGCCAGGAAGGAGGGACCCACGGTGTCCTGAACAGCACTGGATTCAGTGACTCTTTAACAAAGACAGCCTATAAGGGTGCCAGGGAACGGGATGCTGGTCTATAGGCTAGTAATTCTCACAGTGATGTCCATAGCATAAGAAGGAAGGTTGTTTAGTCTCTGGGGTTTCTGGAAAATGTTGTGTTTCAAAAAAAGGCACACTCTGAGCAATGAGGGTTTTGAGGACTGTTTCTGTATCACATCAGTTCTGATACCTATTGAGGAAGATTCTGTTCTCAGATGCAATGGCTCTGAGTTTCTCTGCTTCTTGATTGTGGACAGCCTGGAAAAGGATCCTGATATGGATGAATTGTGGATGAAGCTGTGTGTTTTTCCTTTTCCTAAATGTTCTCATGAAGATTTTGAAACAGAAGAAGGCTGGTTGAAACAAAAGAATCAGTATGCACATGAATGAATTCATGCAGCTAATTGATGAAATGCAGCAACACAGTTACCATTGGAAACAACCATTCCGCTTTGGATTTTTTATACCTGTTCTTCAATGAGCAGCACTGAGATACTTCCTAAAGGTGAGACTATCAACTGAAGTCCATAACTTTAGCAGATACTAAAATCAGATATATATGTATTTTCTTACAGCCCATTATAATTTCCTGATGATAACTTCCCATGACAAAAGCTCTAATAATTTTTTCTCTTTCAGTTTCACTGAGGCTTAAGAATTTAGTCAATATCTATAATCAATATATATAATCATAATTGGATTTTATTAAGAGTAACCTTGTATATTCCAAATTTAGCATTTTGTTACACTTTATCAGACTTGACAGAAAGACACTGAGTTTAAAATCTTACCAATTTTTCTAGGAATATCAGCTGGTCCAATGAAAGATGGCACCTAACCCTATAAAACTCACTGGCACTTTAGAACATCCATCTGTTACAGTCTTGCTAGTTCTTTACATTTTGCTATAAATTTCCTCATACTTGGGCATGCTTCTTAAACCTTGACCTATGGCCTTGTAAGAACCGTAATAATTATCTAAAAGACAAAATTTAGCCTTCATCAAAATGTTCACCAAAATTAAACTTTAAAAAGACACCTCATTAACAATCTGTGGAAGATGTCTTGAATTTTTAATTTGTGTTTGGCAGCTGTGCTGTTACAAAGCTCTCTGAGCGTTACAACGCTTTTGCTCAAGTGCAGTACTCAGGACCAAGACACCCATGTTTTAGTTCTGCCTTAGGTAAATCTCATAGCCTGCACATTCAAGTGTTTGTGGTAGGCTCCGAGTCATCCATTTTCCCCTTGATAAAAATGACAATAATTTTGCTTCTGCAATAGAAAAATAATTATGTTTAGATCTGGTAACTGTTGCCTGTGGGTTTTTTAGCACCTTTGTTGACTGCCTTTGGAGCTTACAGGCCATGTGGCTCGTTACATCTCTTCAGGAGCTGAAAAAAACTCTTGTGGAAAGGTTTCATACAACTCCTGTGACCTGCCTCTAGAAGACCATCATTTATCTTTATGTATGTTTAGGCAGGTTTTTGCAGGTGAACAGGAGCCAGTCCTACTTAAATTTTGAGCTGACTGGAAGTGGTGTGGCTGCATTACCACATGGCTGAGCCCTAGTAAACATACTGACTTTTTAGCAGGATTTAGCACTGCACCAAGCACTATGGTATCTGCATAGTATAAACATCCTTCTGCCTGGATTAAGCAAGTGTTTTGTAAAACAACCCAAGGACTCAGTTATTACAGGTTTGTATGTAAAGTCAGTTCACATTATCTACTTATAAATATATTTCTGTTGCTAATTTTTCATCTGTTGGTAAGAATTACATAAACCAGTACAGTTTGTGGCCTAAGGTTCATGGGTCTTGATTTCAATGTCTTCCTATACCACAGATTTTTTTATGTGGTCTTGATCAAGTCATTACCTTTAGGTTCCTCTAGGAAATGGAGAAAGTAATTTGATTTTGCTCCTCAGTGTAGGAAGACAATTTAGTTTTTGTGAAGGTTTCAGACACTAATGTGAGGGAATTCTTCTAATCACTTAATAGACTTTACACTTTTGTTAGTATGCTTCTGAATAATGTAAATTTTAGGCTGCCAAAAGTAATGGAAAGGAAGAGAGAACAAACTAATGTTAAACAAATCTATAGGAGAAAGTGAGTGATCATAACAGTGAAGTGTATAAAGTTGTCTCAGCGGTGGACTCCATCCTCATATACAGGGACAAGCAGGCACATGGTCAAGGCAGGTTGATGCGATACAAATGTGTGTGATGCATCAGACAGTGGGGAAGTGGTGGGAGGACAGAGGGTGAAATTCCTTGGCTCCTTTCACTCTTCCTGGGGGGAAGTAGCCTCAGCCAAAATGCTCATCTAATACAACTTTACCACTTCTTTTGTATTATATTGGATATTGCTAAACTTCATTGTATTTCACACATCACTGCTTTTTTTTTTTTAATTCAATTAGTTCATTTTTTTTCCCATAATGTTTGAGTGTATGATTCTTACTCTCTGTTAGTTTGAAAGCATTCCTAGTTAATCCATCCTCTGTATTATTTGTAAAGATATGAAAAAATTCTCATGTATAGAAATTCCTTCTTAAGGTCTTAATCCAGACCCTTCTTGGAAATACAACTTGTTATTAATCACAACTTACTATTTTTTATTTATTTTTGCTTCCATGAAAATGGTAGAATCCAGCTTTTTTGTGCAGTCACATAGAAGAGTTAGATGCAGTATCTTGCTAAATTCTATTTAT
>NW_008796187.1:738858-745693 GCF_000699145.1 Aptenodytes forsteri
CTGCTAAATTCTATATAATTGGTACACATCTTCTGTCCTTTTAAGACTCTCCAAAGAACAGTGTGCCTGTCAGACAGTCTGTGATTTGTGAACTAGGCTAATTTTATTTCTCATTAACGGCTTTTCTTCAGTTGTTAATTTAAATTCCCTAATAACAGTTGTTGGTTTTTTTTTTTCCTCAGGGAAAAGTAATATTAAAACAATCTTAGCAATTTCCTAAGACAAGTTTTCTCTCCTCTCCTTTGATTTGTGGCAAATAAAGTGATACTGTTTTCAGATACTCCTTTGAACAATGCCTTTTTGCCACTTCAGATCCATTTTCTCCCTTTTGTCTCTTCTCCTTTTACCCTGTGTTTTATTCTCTATCTGTGCACTCCTGCTAAGACTTCTTCATCTTTGTTACTAGGTCATCCATCACAGCTGCCAGCTATTCCACCTTTTTTGGCAGCCAGCCTCCATCCCCTTCTTCTATTATTAGATACTTTTGCCTTCTCAAGTGCCAGGCACTCTCCACATCTAATAGTTAACGTATTCAGCAGAAGCAAATATTATTATGGTTTGGATTATCTTCCTGCAAAACAAAATAAGTATCATAAAAACCAGAAATTCCTGTTCATTCCCATAGCTGAATTTCTACCATAATATGTTATTTAAAAAAAGAAGTAATAATTACATTATATTTTTGAGAAAATTAAAAATATCAAATCATAAGACCAGAGAAAACTACTGCCATACAAGTATAGTTATCTTTGGATGAATAGTTACTTGTGTTCCCACAGGCAGAATAGCTATTTCCTTTGTCATCCACTCAAGTCTTGTCATTAAATGCTGAATCCAAAATCGAACTCTTCAATACAATTTATAGATTAAAGTTACTTTAAAACAAAAAGGACAAAAGGGAGTTTTTTCTTTGGCAGCCAGACACTCAAATTCAAAGCTCAAAGTGTCATCATTTGAAAATGTAGCACCATTCAGAAGCTGCTATAACTCAGAGTCTGCTTTTCAGCCAGTAGCTAGCTGTTGGTTATCATATTGCACCATAGGTTAAAACTCCACTTTTACCAACCCTCCCTCCCTCGAAAAAAAGCCTCTCACATCAGGAACATTTCCATTCACTTTACAACCTTTTGGCTGTCAGCCTTGAGAAACTGGCATCTCTTACAAAGTGTAACCTACCCAGCAAATGAAATACGTGCTTTATCATCTGCCAGCAGACCTCAGGACCTTTGCTGCTTTTCCATATACATCAGGAGAAAAAGAAAGAAAAAAAAAAGTCCTTCAGAGAAATTCATGTTGGGTGACCATTTTGTTCTGCAAATAAAGAGAGGTAAACAAAGGGATATGAATCGCTGCTTTAAGAGAAAAGCATTGTGAAGCTCTGCTAAGGTATAGGCTTTACTTTCTCACTCAGATAATCTAAGAAAATGGGTGTCAAAGATCTTTATTGCCATAATTTATATATTTTCAAAATTTCCCCTCTAGCTCCCCGTAAGTTCTTATAATCAGTTTTAGTTGAAGTCTGACATTATTCAGGGTGCTGCTGCTTAAACTGAGATGAAAATTCCTTTGACATTTCTGCAAGTTTTTATTTTTGTCCACTGGTGGAAGATCAGGGAAGATACAACTGAATTGTTAGTATTTAGTGTTCTGCTTCTGATTTACCAGCTATTTAACTGCATCCATTTGTTCATTAACTTTATTGATGTTTTTTAAAGAGCAAACAAGGAAAGAAAAACCGCCAAGAGTGTTGCCAATATTGCTTAATTTTTTTCATCAAAGTTAACCTGTTTTCTTGAAAATGTTATTTGTCATTATTCTTTTATGAATTGAGGGAGCCCCAGGAGTATATTATCCTATCAAACTTTGGGTAGCAAGATTTTTCTTTCATTATGGCTTGACATAGACTTGCTTATACCAAGAAATAAAAAGTAATGCATGTCCTCTCAAATATGACTGCATTAATCTTAAACATAAGGAAAGCCCAAAATGGAAACAAACCTAAAAAAATTTAAGTTCCTGATGCCAAGGTTGGAAGGACTATTACAAAACAAACATTTAAGGAGCATGCAACATATCTGAACCAAATCTCTCCTAACTCTTATTTAAGCTTTCTCTAGGACATTTTTCTCAACCCTGAACAGCTCAACGATAGCAGATGCCTACAGTGTTGCCTTTAGAGATAGGACAAGTTTTTAGGCTCTCCTATCCCAGTTTGTCTCACTTTGCATTTTCATGATGTCACTGTATGCAAATAAATCTTCAGAGACATTCCTGGAGATCTCTACCCACTCCTACCCATCTACTAACCTCAGTAATAGAGTAGGCAGCTTCATCACATTACTTCTTTGATTATCTCTAGTACTTACAAGAATCCAGGTTAAAACACAGTTTCAAGTCCATATAGAACTACACAAAGATTCCTCAATATATTAATATTGAAATATGTTCAATATTTCTCAGCCCAGATTTGCTATGCAGTTTAAGCAATCTGTTGAATTAATATATTACCTGACTTTTTCCTTCCTGCATTATATGATTTGTATTGGGAAATGTTTCCTAGTCTCATAACAATTCACAAACTACATTTCATAAAAAATATCAATGAGATAAAATCATTGATAATATTAGAATTTATATAATTGTAAATAAAATTGTAAATCATGGATAATATGACAATATTACACTATCTTGCTGAGATTACTTGAAAGACCTCTTTGCAATATAACAATAATATTGTTGATTGATTTAGGATTTGGAGCATCCCTTTTGCTTCACAACTTTTTCAGCTTTATAGGTTCAGCCTGCCACAGAATGCTGTAAGAGCACAGAGGTTCAGAGCCTGTCATTTCCAAAAGTAGGTTCATTTTGCAGTGTCTGGGTGCCTGTGCAAGGTTAGAATCATAGAATCACAGAATATCTCAAGTTGGAAGGGACCCATAAGGGTCCTTGAGTCCAACTCCCTGCTCCTCGCAGGACTACCTAAAACTAAACGATATGACTAAGAGTGTCGTCCAGACACCATGACCATGGTGCTCTGACCACTTCCCTGGGGAGCCTGTTCCGGTGACTGACTACCCTCTCAGTGAAGAACCTTTTCCTAATGTCCAGTCTGAACTTCCCCTGATGCAGCTTCATTCCATTTCCTCGTGTCCTATCACTGGTCACCAGAGAGAAGAGATCAGCACCTCCCCCTCCGCTGCCCCCCTTGAGGAAGTTGTAGACTGCAATGAGGTCACCCCTCAGCCTTGTCTTCTCCAAGCTGAACAAACCAAGTGACCTCGGCCGCTCCTCATAAGTCTTGCCCTCAAGGCTTTTCACCGTCTTGGTCTCCCCTCCTCTGGACACACTGTATTACATGTCCTTCTTATATTGAGGCGCCGAAAACTTCACACTCAAGGTGGAGCCGCATCAGTGCAGTGTAGGGTGGGACAATCGCCTCCCTCGATTGGCTAGCTGTGCTGTGCTTGATGCACCCCAGGACACGGTTGGCCCTTCTGGCTGCCAGGGCACACTGTTGACTCATATTTAACTTGCCATCAGCCCAGACCCCCAGATCTCTTTCCGTGGGGCTGCTCTCCAGCCTCTTGTCCCCCAGTTTGTATGTATAACCAGGATTACCCCATCCCAGGTGGAGAATATGGCACTTGCTCTTGTTAAATTTCATACAGTAGGTGATTGCCCAGCTCTCTGGTCTATCCAGATCTCTCTGTAAGGCTTCTGTGTCCTCAAGGGAGTGCACAGCTCCTCCTAGTTTAGTATCATCGGCAAACTTATTTAATGTACATTTGATTCCTGTGTCCAGATCATTTATAAAAACACGGAAGAGAACTGGCCCTAAAATCAAAGTCTGCTCTCCCCATATCCAGGGTCAAAATTTTGCTAGTGGTTTTTCTCCTATTGCCAACAATTTGAAACTCAACTACATGGTGGTCACTGTGACCAAGACAGCCACCAATCACCATTTTGCCCACTAGTCCCTCTCTGTTTACAAACAACAGATCTAGGAGGCCACCTTTCCTAGTTGGGTCCCTTAGTACCTGCACCAAGAAGTTATCTTCAATATGCTTCAGAAATTTCCTTGACATGTTTGTGTCTGCTGTATGATATTCCTAGTTGATGTCTGGGAAGTTAAAATCACCCATAAGGACAAGGGCAGCTGATCTAGAGATATTCCTTAATTCCTTATAGAATAATTCATCGGTGTCATTGTCCTGGCTGGGTGGTCAATAGTAGACTCCCACAACACCATCCACTTTATTTGCTTTGCCCTTCATCTTTACCCAGAGGCTCTCAACCATGTCGTCACCAACTGCAAGTGCCATACAATCCAACCCCTCCCTTACATACAGCACCACCCTCCCGCCTTGCCTGCCCTGCCTATCCCTCCTGAAGAGCCTATAACTGCCCATCACGGCACCCCGGTCACAGGACTCATTCCACCAGGTTTCGCTTATGCCAGTGATGTCGTAGCTCTGGGACTGGGCCAAAGCTTCTAGCTCCTCTTGCTTATTCCTCATGTTGCATGCATTAGTATAAAGACACTTCAAATGTGCTCCAGTATACTCAGCATATCATGGAGCAGACTGAAGGACCTCGCTAGCACACCATCCCTCAAACACTGGCGTGCTGCCCCCAGGCTTATCCCTAGAGAGCCTGGCTTTCTCCCTTTCCCCCTTCAAATCTAGTTTAAAGCTCTTTCAATGAGCCCTGTTAACTCCTGTGCAAAGATCCTTTTTCTCCTTTGAGACAGGTGTACCCTCTCTGCCACCAGCAGGCCTGGTGTCGTGTAGACTGACCCTCTGCTGGCTCTTCCTGTTTCTTCCCTCATCATTCCCTGCAACTGGAAGGACAGAGGAGAACACTGCTTGTGCTCCTGATCCCTTAACCAGTCGTCCCAAGGCCCTGAAGTCTCTCTTGATTGCCCTCGGATTTCTTGTTGCAACTTCATCTCTGCCTACATAAAAAAATCAATAATGGATAATAATCTGAGGGCTGTACCAGGGTAGGAAGTCTTCTTGTCACTTCTTTAACCCAGGCCCCAGGGAGGCAGCAGACTTCCCTAAGAAGTGGGTCCGGTCTGCATATTGAGCCTTCCGTTCCCTTCAGGAGAGAGTCTCTTATGACAATGACCCGTCTTTTTTTCTTTAAGGAAGTGGCTTTGACGCAGGGTATAGGATGACTTAACCCTGGTGACACCTCCAATCTCGATGAACCATCATCCTCGTCATTGTTCAATTCCACTTGCAGAGCCTTGTTGTACCTATTGTGCAAGGGCATCTGGGAAGGTGGGATAGTCATGGAGAAGATGAGCCTGCTGCGTCAGGGAGGAAGTTGTTGCCATTCTCCCCTATCCCTTAAGTCACCGCATTCTGCCAAGTGGAGAGAGGATACGGAATCCTCCATCTCATGCATCCTGTCTGCCTGATGGGCCTGTCCCAGGGAAAGTGGGGTGGGGTTCCATTAATCTATCTCTCTCTCAGACTCCCTGATACACTTCAACCTACTCACCTCCTCCCGGGGCTCTGCCATTAAGGTTAGCCTGATAAGACCTAAAAGATAGCCTTCTATCCCTTTTTTCTGTTAAATTAGCTTTTGGGTTGAAAACAAGTTGGCCATCTCTTTACAATAAAACTGCATGTGCACTGTTGTTATAGCTTTTAGAATATATTCCAGTGACCTTCCATTAATATTAATCTGACAAAGGAAAAGTTGAATTTTATGAACAGTAATAGAAAACAATTGGAAGGCACCCCAGTGGACTTGTAAAAATTAAACATGCATGAAGCATTCCTCCAGATACCATGTATTCCTTGTATATACCAACTCTATATCAAGTTTTCCCAGGTACAATGAAAATAAATCAATGATTCATGAAACTTGTAAGCTGGTATTCAGAACAATGAGCAACACTTCTCTTACTTTTCTCTGTGGAGACAAAGAAATGCTGATTCAGGCATTACAACACCTTTGTACTTAATCTGTGCAGAGCACTAATGCATGGGCTGAAGAATTTCTGACAAGACAGGACAAAAATTAAGTTGCCTAGGAAATTAAGGAAGACTTTTATTATACTTACACTGTGCATAAATATGTGGTTATATATATGTGAGTGTGTTATATATGTGTGTATTGCATGTGTAAATGAAGATGCATTTTCTTCATTTGTGGCACTCTACTCCGGGGCCTGTAACAGAAGAATTTTTAGGATGCTATCACAGAAGTCAATAAATGGTTTTGGGTTTAGTTTGATGTAGTATCTATACAGACAACATCATTTAAACTCTGGCAGTTCATTAGCTTTCCCTTAAGACTCATGTGAAAGCATTTTCCTCCTCTCTGCCTCTCTTACATGTTTGGCATGACAAAATAATGTATAGCTTTGTTATTTAAGGTTTTACTACAGCAGTGTAAATCTTCTTGTTGGCAAATACATGAAGCTGCTCGGTTGTCTCATTCAAGAATTCTTTAAGCAACAACTTTAAGTTAAACTAGGAGCTTAAGGCCATAAATAACTTGTGCAGTTCTGTGGCACAGATAAATTAATGTTGCTACTGTCCTCAGTAATTTTCTGAGACCTCTCACTGTGCCATTTTTATGGAGATCTAAATTGCTCATATATTCATCTTCTTTTTGCTGTATGTTTGTAGTGGTTTAACCTCAGCTGGCAACTAAGCACCACACAGCCGCTCGCTCACTCCCTCCCAGTGGGATGGGGGAGAGAATCGGAAGGGTAAAAGTGAGAAAACTCGTGGGTTGAAATAAAGGCAGTTTAATCGGTAAAGCAAAAGCTGTGCATGCAAGCAAAGCAAAACAAGGAATTCATTTACTACTGCCC
>NW_008796187.1:745806-785203 GCF_000699145.1 Aptenodytes forsteri
TGCCCCTCCAGCCTGCTCAGTCAGTAGAGTATGGAAAACTAAAAAGTCCTTGGCTAGTGTAAGCACTACTTAGCCACAACTAAAACATTGGTGTGTTATCAACTTTGTTCTCATCCTAAATCCAAAACACAGCACTGTACCAGCTACTAGGAAGGAAATTAAAAAAAAGTTGAAACAGGACAATGTTTTTAAAGTTATTTTCACTCTCTGTGAAAGCAGCCAGACTGGAACATGTGGACCTCTTTTTTTTTATATAAAATCTGATAAGTAATAAGAGGAAATAGAATTCTCACATCTGACCTACTGCCATGATTTGCCCTGATGATGAGACCCTCTGAAGGATGAAAGCAAATGGTTCTTCAGTCCCATTCTGTCTTCTTTCCCTTTGGTACTGAGAAAGCCAACCAAGTTGTTAACAAATGCAAACTGTTATAGTATTTTCTTTTATTTTTTTATTAATTTTTTGCTGTGGAAAATTGGGCCACTGAAAACCAGACTAAGATCAATGCATTTCAATATGGAGCATGGAACAGTCTGCTGAAAGTAATGTCTCTATTTAATAGTTTGAGCTTTGCAATGGCAAGCTGATGTCTACTTTTAGAAATCTGACCACTACCCCTGAAGCAGTCATGCAATCTCTGATTTTAAACATAAAAATATTTCCAGATATAAAGATTGCTAAGAAGTAGTCTAACCCTATGTGACACGGCCTTTGAATGGTGATACCATGTCTCCGACCACCATGTAGAATAGTTACATTGATAATGAGTCACTACTTTTTAAAAGAGGCAGCTGGTGAAAGGACAGTTTTTTCCCAACTTGTAAGATCTATTCTTGTCCTTCACTGAAAAATTAGGTAAGAATTAATTAAACATGATTAAATACTATCCCACTTCCAGATAATCTGTTGCCAGTTGCTTATCCATTCTCCAGATGTGAGGCAGAGAGAGGAAGTTTCTCCCGGATCAGAGTGACAAAACCTGCAGGGATTATTTTTTGGAAGAAGTCTGCCTTTCTTTGCAGTGATATATTTCCTAGAATCATCTGAGGACCTGGCTGTGAAACAGATGGTCTTCAGTCTCTCCTATTTTCTTTCCAGGGCACATTTCAGCTTTGGCTTTTGCTCTTATGTGGTAAGGCTTTTGTTTACTACAGGAGGGGAGGAGCTCCCTGGCCCAAGGTGTGTGAAGCAGCTACCCTACCAACCTCTGGTCAGGGATCACAGAGGACTAGAGTCACTGGTTTAGGATGGCACCTCCCAGGCCTGTGTTCCTAGTTAAATAAATAATCAAGAACTCTCTTTTGAGCTCTGTGAAGATTTTAAAACTTTGTGTAGATGCCGGGGTGTTATGTGCTCAAAGAAACCATTGGGGTAGAATCAGTGCTCTGGCTTTCACTGATTTCCATTTTTATGGACTATTTTATCATCTTTTTATTAGAGAGTGATTTCAATGTTGCCCTTTCATATCTGCTACCCTGAGGACAGCAGGATGAAAAATATTCAATGTTATCCTTTCTCTTTAATAACAGAAACTGAATATTTTGTTTGTAAGCGAGAAACAATCTCAGTCCTGGGTTTCATTTTGTTGTGCAACAGAAAATATGTGTTGATATGTAATAGAAAGCACATCTACTTTTACTGTTTTCCCATGAAATTATAAAATATATGATTTGATTTTTCAGTAGGTTTTGAACAGGTGACAGCCTTAATCTGGACTTTAGGGTACATAACTGAGATCTCCAGTATTTAGAAAGATTAAAAGAAAGAAAATTGTATTGAAATACTGATAACATGGTTGGCTAGAAATTATTTGCATTCACCTCCTGAAGCGATTTATAATTTAAGGTTGCCATAATTCATTTTTTTGCAGTAGCAATGAGCTTTAGTGGTGTGTTCTTTCCTAATGCCCAAACTGAGAGGTGTACCTTCCAGTGCAAAATGACTTATCAACGTTAATTATTTTCTTGTAAGTTGTATCAGCTCTAAGAAGACATGCAAGCCAACTTAGCCTATAGCTGCATCAAAAGAAGTGTGGCCAGCAGGTCGAGGGAGGTGATTCTGCCCCTCTCCTCTGCTGTGGTGAGACCCCACCTGGAGTACTGCGTCCAGCTCTGGAGCCTTCAGCATAAGAAAGACACAGACCTGTTGGAGCGGGTCCAGAAGAGGGCCACAAAAATGATCAGGGGGATGGAACACCTCTCCTATGAAGAAAGGCTGAAAGAGTTGGGGTTGTTCAGCCTGGAGAGGAGAGGTGATTCGCCCCTCTCCTCTGCTGTGGTGAGACCCCACCTGGAGTACTGCGTCCAGCTCTGGAGCCTTCACATAAGAAAGACACAGACCTGTTGGAGCGGGTCCAGAAGAGGGCCACAAAAATGATCAGGGACGGTGAGGGTGGTGAAGCACTGGAAGAGGTTGCCCAGAGAGGTGGTGGCTGCCCCATCCCTGGAAACATTCAAGGGGAGGTTGGACGGGTCTCTGAGCAACCTGATCTAGTTGAAGACGTCCCTGCTCATTGCAGGGGGGGTTGGACTAGATGACCTTTAGAGGTCCCTTCCAACCCAAACTATTCTATGATTCTGTGATTCTACAATAGCATATACAACAGAAATACTAAAGATGATAATGCAAGAAATGCCTGTTATTACTCTTTGCAAGCAAGCAGCATTTAGCTGTTGTTCTTCTGTGGTCCTCAATGCTAGTTATATGATACTTATTAAACTGTCTCCACAGTGTCTGTGGAAAATCTCATCTTAATCATCAGGTTTTTTCTCTGGATGTATGGACCTACCAGGACTTGTGCACGGCAACTTGCACACTTAATCACTTGTTTTCTATCCCATTTCATCTGCCTGTGTGCCAAGTTCCCTTTCCAAGGTGTCTTAGAGCTGCAACTCTACCCTGTTCATGGTGATTCACTAAGTCAAGTCTCTCCATGCCATGTGCAAGTAGCATTTGGACAGGTAATTTCAGTGCTATAAGCAGCTATGGCTGCACAGAAATCCTTTTAAGAAATCAGCTTCAGCTCTTGAATAACACACCATGAATTTCAATCCAAATAGTATATGTCACTGTGTTGACTATCTAAGCAGAAAGTGAAAAATCTATCATCGATAACTTACTCCCTCTTTCCCTTAAATATCCGCAGTAAATTGAGTGACTGTGTTTTTCAGGCCTTTTTTTGGTTTGCTTTAAAGATGAAAAATGTAGGGTTTTTTAAGATAATAAGCATTTAGAAAGCATTACAGTCTACAACAGCCTTAAAAAGCATACCCCCAACTACTGTAAAATGTTTCAAGTTCCCCTTCCTGCCTGAGCCTTTCACGAGCATCTAGGAGAGAAGTAGAGGGGAGAGGCAGTGGAAGTGAAAACATTTAAACTTCAATCAAAGATGACATTAGATTACATTCCTGAGAGGAGTATGCTGTTGTGTGAACATAAGCATAAAGATTTTGCAAGTATTAACAATCTCTGGGGGTGTAAAATGCACTTTCCTTTATGGCCACTGCATAATGGCTTCTTTGTAGAAATGGGTCTTACCTGTAGACAGCAGCATACCTGAGGAATCAATGTATTTAAGAAAGAAAAACACAAAGATAAAACAGACTATACTAGTGATATGCTAAAAAAGTACATTTTCAAGACGTAGCTCTTAAAAAAACCACAAAACAAAACACACCTCTATTTGCCATAAACCCAACAATACTATTACAGGATCTTAGTTCAATTCAAGTTATAGACCACCTGTTGAACCCCACTATCTTTCAATTCTTCTCTCATTCTCACTTGTGCAACTATATAAAATAAAATAGGGTCATGTGGGTATATTTTCTATTCACAGAGTCTAAATGTATGAGTAGAAAATAAAACATCTCAGTGAATTTGAGGACAAATCTAGGCTGTAGGATCTTGATTGTCTGTTGATTCTTAATGTAGTATTTACAGCCTGAAATCTTAAGCTTTCTTTCTGTTAAATTACACTCACCGTATTTTATTTCAATTCATTTATCCACAAAATCTTTTTAAGAATACATGGTAACTTCCAAAGACAAAAAGTCTGAAGGTTAAAGCTATACTAAATCCATGGAAGAAGTAGAAAAAAAAGTGTTATTTTATATTTTAAGGGAACAAATTTCTGACCACAATATGCTGAAGTTATAAATTTTCAGGCATGTTAATGTATTCAGATGAAGACATAGTTGGTAGTGATGTCTCTGTACAAAAGATCATTTTAATGGTAGGTATGATTGTGATGTTGGAGATTTTCTACATTTGCATTGATCTTTAAACAGTTCTTCTACTTTAAAAGTCAGTAAAGATAAATTTAACATCTACCTTATCTGTTGATCTTTATGTATTAATTTCTTTTTGTTTAATAAAATGTTATAATCTGACCAGTGTTCCAGTGGTTGAAAGTTACTGATGTTAAAGTACTTTTTACTACAGTCTCTGAATTTAGTAGTTTATAACATGCTGTTCATTACCACTTCACGACTGTTAAATTGCATGAGACAGACTTTTTATTGCTTGTTCTATTGACAAAAATGCCTTATGATGTTGTGTTTGTTGTTTTTTTTTTAATGGTGTTTTAATGATTGTTATAATAGTTAGCATGCCATGAATTTATGTTCAACACAGATTGCTTCAGTAGTATAATTAATAAGTACACAAATACACTTGGTGAAGAGACTTTCAGGCTCCCATAGGAACGGTCACTTACAAATTCCAGCATGCTAATCCAGAACTTCCTTGTTTCTGCTTGTCAGACATGGAACAGAGTTTTCATAATAAGGTACCTTTCATAATAAGGTACCTATAGCAGGTATGGTATAGGTATATTATATTATAGGTATATATTCCAGGCTATGGAAGCAGAAGGGTAACAGATGAGTTCAGTCTGCAGGGAGATGGTGATTTATACTATGGCTTGGTCAGATTCCAGAAAGGTTGTATACATGTTCCTATCTGTTCTTTCTGATACACTTCTGCTGGGGTGGCCATCTCAGAAGCAAAAGAAGTAATTTCCTGTAATACTCTATTGATACTAGTATAAATGGTTTCTTCTTATCTTATAAAATGATGTTTCTAAATAAGCACACTTGTGCTATGTAACACAATGGAGTCCCAATCTCCATAAATGTTACCGCAATATGAATGCAAATACCTGTAGGAGCATATGGGTGGAGAAAATACATTTTTCTTCAATATAGTCTACTTAGTCAACAATTATACTAACTTATACCTAGTGTACCTATTACTAAAATTTTTTTTGTCCTTCAAAAACTTGGAATAAAGATAACATACATCTAATAAGAACAGCATCAGTCCCAGTAGAATGTACCAAAACCAATTCTGAGTGAACGTCCTTATCATTCATCAAATTGAAAATATTTCACTGAGACTATTCAAATTCAATAAACTCTAAGGAGTTGTTGACATAGATTTTTCAGTCTTCAAAGTCCCTGTCCAATGTTTACATTTCCATTTCAGAAGCTATGTTGAAAGGAGAGTAATTCTTCCCCTTCCACTAGAATGAAAGTCTCTGAGAAACAAAAGTCCTCCTCTCCCTTCCTTTATACTAAAAAGCCCCTGACTTGGTGAGGCTGGAAAACCCCATTTTGAAGAAAATGAAGAAATACTACAGGTCAAAAGCCTGGATTATGTGAGAATCCTGTCTTTCATTTAATATTTAATTATTCATTAAGAATAATTCAATAGAATTATTCTTGTTACTCAGCCACTTGTTATTTTAAAGAAAAGCCTCAAACTTTGGATAAAGATAAAGCAGATTTTGCAGGTAGTGTGAAACAGTAGTTCTGAGAAACAATGTACACTATGCCTGTTCTGGACTGCTTCATCTTTCCAGGTTCTTTGTGCTAGAGAAGGGAGAACTTTCTGAGGCCAGATATCCCAGGGATGCACAGGTAAGCCCAACTGACTGGTTTATTTATTTAATTTTCTTGTTTCTATAACCACCTGTCATCCTGACAGCTAAGTGCTCTGATTATGAACAATTAAAACACAAAATGAGAAGCAAGCAAAAAACAGTTAGTCAAATATTGAACAAAATAAATGAGTATTGCCTTCTGCCCTGAATTCATTCAAATTAATTATTGATTAGAGCTATAACAAAACATAAACTATTCTACTCCATTGCCACCTGCTTGCCAGTTAATAAGACGACCCTTAGTAATTTTAAATTTTCAAGTTCCCATTCCTGGACATGAGGTACAGTAGGCAATAAAAAGCAATTTAGACAGCACCATTATATCTCTTAAGACTAATTTATTAAAGATAATTTTGAATAGGTTCTCTTATTTTCCTTTCATTTTTATCCAGTCTTCCCAAGAGAGTGAGGTTTATGTGCTCAGGAGAGGTCGGCGTTTCAGGGGAAAGAGGGAGGAAGTTTATGCATCTTTGGGTAGGCCAACTGTCAAACCTGATAATATCCAAATAAACTCAACAGAAGCTTCACATTAGGAATTACACTGAGAAGCATCTAGTGAAATAGGCAGCCATGCTGAGGAAACACATCTTCTCTGTTTGCTCTGAGGGAGACATTACAGTGGAAACTCTCATGTTATTGAACAGCTCAGGGAGCTCACATGGAAGAGGAGACCTTACAGATGCCCCAGCCATAGGAAAGCTTCAGTCGAAGTTTACGATCCAAGTAAAAAATCTGTAGGAATTTGAATTTAATTCTTTCTCACTCATGAGAGCACTTACACATTAGTGTTCTGGTACTTCACAGACTCAGAGAATGGTGCAGGACCTCTGGGAGTCAGACGGTCCAATCTGCAAAATGCTCATCCTAGGCTACATTTTGGTTTGCTAAGCATTTACAAGAAATCTTGTAAACTGTTTCCATGGCTTTTTTTTTTTTCCTGGATGCTCTGTAGTCCCTCTAGAAAGAGATCCCTGAGGGTCTTGAATGTCTAAGTTATTAAAAGAATACATTTGTTCTGATACAATTTCATGGAAATAATCTCAGAGCAAATTTAACATTCAGTAGAAAACAGCTGCCTGTCTATGGCTGTTGTTAAGGTTGACTTTGAACATTTTGGTTTCCTCATGAATATGGCTAGCATCACAAGGCACCTATGCTAGAGGGTGTGCTTGTGATAGAACAGCAAAATGAAGTGATAACAGAAACTCAGGTTCAATGTTGTTCTTGTTGCTGCCAGTAGCTGTTTGTGACAGATGGCTATTTCTGGATATCTGTGTTATGATTCTGAGGGGGTTTTTTGGTTTCTTTCTGAACTTTTTTGCACTAGCTGTATGAATAGATTTTATCTGTGTTTCTAGTCAAACAGCTTGCCAAGGGAACACGGAGAATCTGCTCCGACAACCCTATCTACAGATTGACTGGGCAGAATTAGAGCCCTTTAAAGCTGATCTGAAACTGCTGCTAGAACATCTGAAACTGAAGATGCCACTTTCAATAGAGGGATGATGAAAAAGGGCTGACCAAGGTTTTGTCTGCACTGCTTTTGGTATACAGGCTCAAACTCAGGCTTGATTTTGGAGAGAAGGATGGCTCCAGCAAGCTCTGTCAACAGAGGCATGGGCTGTACATGAGTCTTTCCTCTGACCTATCCACAATGCTCCCCTGCCTAAGTCCCCTCCTGGGTAGCTTGTTCCTTTGCTTCATGTTTGGTCCAGGTTCAGAGGTAGGTAGACATTCAGTGCAGGTGGTCAGTGGATTGGGCTTCAGCACACAGCAGTGTGCCACAGTCAGCTCTAAGCTAGTGTTGTAGAATAGACATAGCCTTGCGGCCTGTGCAGGGCATATGAGGGAAATATTAATTGCTTAATGAACTACATTGGTCAAATATTGTATTAATAATGGATTTTAAAACTAGCCAATGAGGCAGAGGAACAAGTTAATAAAAATTATTGAATGCCTCTGACTGAGGATTCTGAAGGCTGTGTGATAAAGGAAGCAAGAGGTGGACAGAACTTTACAGACATGGTGGAAGGGTACTTCTTCATTTTGTCTTCAAGTTTCCAGGTCGTCTTTATTTGTACCAGTGTTAGATGGCAGGATGTTTATGTTTATTCAGTTTAAATTCTATTTTTTTCTCTTTGAAGCAGGTTGAATTGTATCATACTTCAGTTATTTTCAGGTGGAAAGTAATTAATAGGAAAAATTCTACAGGTGCTGAGGGAAGATAAAGACAGTAAGTCAAAGACAAATGCAACAGTAAATTCACACATAATGTGTTGCTACTGTAGTTTTGAGGTAAATGTGAAGCTTACAGAATACAAAATTGGTTTATATAGTACCATGTCAAGCTGCAGGTGAACCACAGATAAAATCCCATGAGTATAAACATATGACAGAGAGGATACATTAACTCCTAGGTTTTTAATGATAGGGTTTCTGCACTTGGACAATGAGCAAATGATAGTCAAAAGCAGATTTAGTGCACAGATTTATATGAAATAGATTTAGTCAGAAGCACTCTTTCACCAATAGAATAAATTATTCCATTAGCAAATGCTTACTCACGTTTATTATGTACAAATTTTTATATCATCAATACGCTCCACACCAAGTATTAATCTACATCGTCTTTTTAATAAAAAGTCTTCTCCACTGGTATGATATTACAGATTGCAAAGAACATCAGTCAGTAGTGATCAGACCTAGTGGGGCAAAGCAGTTTAGCAGTGTGCATCTCGTTCCGTGGCATGTAAAATCACCCACATGCAACACTTGAGCTGCAAACACTTCAGTTTGCCAAGGGTGATGAAAAAATTTCAGCAACATCTACAACACATGCTTACTGCATTACAATAATACTCAGCACCTGCATGTTTAACTTCATGGCAGTCAATAGGCCATAACAGTGAAGAAGTGAGATGACATAATTGAAGTGCAAATAACTGGAACAACTTCCTGCCTGTGTTCTGGCAGGTTGTGGAATATTTTCCAACCCAGCAAATAACCTCATTAATACATTTAAAGGCAGGCTGACCAAAGTCCCGGTTAATGTACAATTGAGAAAACTTCAGAATTAGGTTAATTAGATTATATCGTTCTTTTCTATTTCAAAATTCTACAGTTTTAGGATATGAAGTAAAATTACTGATCTTTTAGTAAAGCATTTCAAACATGCATAGCTGCATTTTCGACTACGCAAAACAAATCTTAAGTACTGGTGCATTCTAGTTCAGCTCACTAATTCAGGAACACTTTAACATTAGGAAGGATTCCTCTGTCCATCAGTGAAAGGGAAATCCTGTCAAGTTTTCCCAGTGGTAGGAAAAGAAATGGATTGCCACTTCTTTTTTTTTCTTCTGCAACTCCATAAATACCCATAAATACTTTCTGGCATGACTCCAGGGAGTTTCCAAGGTATAGAAGAAAGCCCTTCAAATAATAATTTGACATGACTTCACAATGATGAGGCAATAAAACATATTTGGGATGGTAATCTTTATTTATTACTGTTTTCAATTCATAATGTGGAAGCAGTTTGCTACATAACACAATATTCGTTTTGTTACCACCCTCTTCTGTTGTGAGTGTAGGTGTGTAATGGTTGGTGGCTTCCTACAAGCCAATAATTTGAGAGTATCACTTTGCCACATACAAGGATTTTTAGATATTGGAGTATAATGATTCCTTTCATTCCAGTCTCTTCTGGGCTTTCCTAGTTACATGATCACTACTTATGGAGGACTATATACGTGGGGTTTTGTGTCTTCCTATTTCTATCCATAATTTAGGTTAATATTTGAGACTCTCTCTGCTTTGAGCCTTTCAGCAAATTGGACTGTGGGAGCAGCAAATACATATATCCACCCACTAGAATCTGGTTCATTACAGGTTTTGACTTAATCCAATAGGCTTTTGGGAAGGGATTCAACATGCAGTTTAGGACGTTGATATTTAAGTATTTACAACACAGGGTGTGAGTCAGTTACTTAAGCCTAGACATCAGCTGTTTTTTTAAGATCGTGTAGGATATCCCACCTGGCCTATAGATACCTAAACAGAAACCATAAGTCTCCTATAGGTCCTGTGCTGCATCTGCCAGACTGTGCAGACTTCTTGGTTGGCACTAGACCCTTATGTTCCAGTCTAGATGCCCATATGTGAGCTGGAAGCTCCCATCATGCCCAACAGAGATCTGGTAAATACAGTCATTGGATTGTAGAAAGTTATTTAACTCATCCTTTTGTAGATGCTTATATTTCAACTGTGTAGCTCTCGAGTCCATTGGATTCAGTTGAGTACAGATGTTACCAGAAACTAGCACTATTTTGCTTTACATTATACTAGGGCAGCTGATTTGCAACCCCTGTTTGTCTTCATATTTTCAAATGGGAAATTTTCATCAGATGTACCTGACCTCTTGACTTGACATTGCTTTTAATGTCTGTTGCTATTAAGCAGCATTCTGAGTCTTCAACAGACTTGCTTTTCCAGCTCTGATTTGAATCCAGTCAGGATGTTGTTTTCTTTTATATGTCTCTTGGAAATACCCTATCCTTGCTTTATTAGCCCAAATAGCTGGATTTGCATGTTTTTACCAGATTTGTGTTCTTTGCAAATTTTCTAGACTAAATTGATGCTGGCTCTTCTATCCTGTGATCTGAGTTTGTTATTCTGGGACATTGATTTGTAGTTTCAAAATGTGTGGTAGTAAGCAATGTGTTTTAATATCTTGCAGATGTTTCTGGTTTAAGTTGGAATGTTTCCCCTTTAATTTATGGCAGGTTCAATTAAAGTTCTTTCCTTTGGTCTAATAATTATAAAGTTAGTAATTCTAGGGTATTGCTTGAGCTCCTGTGTCATGTTTCAGGGACTACTTAAAAACGTATCTTTTAATTTATGGAATGTTGGGTTTATGTTTTACAGCTAGTTACCGTTTATAATTTTAGAGCTGATGGCTGCTATTAACTCCAGTTTCTCTGTATCATCCTCAGCTTCCTTTTCTTAGAACAGGTTTGTGCAGCTAGAACATGTATTTATGTTTCAGGTGTTTTTCTTCTGACCTTGAAGAGTCAATAAACACTGTTTTCTCGTTAAAGTATGGAAACATCACTTAGTGTTTCTCTTCCAATATTTTTTCTTTTTTAACCCTGTTTTAAGAGATTACATATTTGACCATATGTTGCTATGTAATTGCTTTTTTTTCTTTTACATTTGCTTTCTTTTTGCGTGTTAGCCATAGCTAGTGATTTAAGATGATGTATAAGCATTCACAAAGAAACCCAGCCAGCCGTTCACTTCCCCACATTCTTCATGCCCTTCTCAATACATGCAAGCATATCCAGTGTAATGACAAATAAACTGTTTATTTGAAATGGGGGCAGGGCTCAGTTATGTTAGTTTTTCTGCTCCATTACTCAACTGGGAAAAGGAACAAACAGGTACTTATTTACTTCCTGAGTTGTTCTTTGCTTGCACCTGGTATTGGAGTTTACTCAAAGCCTCCAACACTATGGAACCAAATCCGTTCCTGTGCTGTAGAGTCCTCTTGACAATGATAATCTTGGGCTGCCTGGAAGCAATTTGTTAACCTCTAAAGTTCATATATCAGTTGTCAACAGTAGCAGCATTTGATTTGCTGAAGTAAAGTACTCTGAGGAAAAAAAAGGGAGGGGAGAAGAGAAAGGGTTTTTTGAAGAGAAAGTGGGGATGATGCAAAATGATGATGGAGAAAACGGCCCCTTTTTGCCCTTGCACTTTTCTGAGGCTATATTTAACAGTTTTATGTAGTAATCCTACTTGTAGAAGTTTAGAGAGAATCTGCCTTATGGGATCATAAAGTTCAGGAGTTTATGGTGATTGATCGAATAACATAGGGATGCTAATTCATGATGTGCAGTGTGGCATAACTCCAGAAGAGCAGGCTGAGGGGTGGGATGCAATACAGTGGCTGGGCAATAAGCCAATGCACAGCATCATTGTAATTGCAGATGAAATAATAATTATTTGTGATAGCTTGCTAATCAGTGGAAGCATGGAAAAGGCTGCTGACAAGCGCCATCAAGGTAATTAAGGTGAAGCATTGAATTTGCATAAATTTACACTTTGATCATTGTTCACAAGATACCCTTTCTTGAAATAGACTTGGCTGGTGTCAAGATGAGCACTAAATCAAAGCAAAGGAGTGCAATAACTGCACAACATCAATAATGCTTACAAAATACAGATGCACCTTACATAGGCAATTATCTAAAGAATCTATTGTCCTTAATCAAAGGATGATCCTTAAGTTACTTTTTCAAATTACCAAATAGTCCTAGTTAGCATATGCCTTTCTAGTTGTAGCTCTTTAATGAACACAGAAAAATCCTTAAGATGAGATTTTTGGAAAATACAACATTTGATTATGCACCTTGCTCAAAAAAACAACCTGTTAAATGAGGACTGCTGAAACTGAAGGTGTCATTCCCCATATTATTTTGACATACATGTGCAAAATGTCTTGGAAGCATGTATTTAATCAGTTTCTTTAGGAGCTGCAAATATGATACTCTCATGATCTCAGGCTCTAAGTCACCACCTCTGATGAAAGGCTAAGCTGTAGTCCTTCAGGTCTCCGTGCTTGTTTCCTGAGTATCAGCTGCCAGGGTAATAGTAGTGCTCAGCCCTGCAGTTATAGCTCCACAGTCTGCCTTAGCTCCAGTCCTGTGATTCTTTTCCCTCTGGGAAACAGCAATGAGGTCTCTTGACAGTGCAGTCTCCTAAAAGAAATAAGAGTTTATGTAAAACAAAGGACTTTGGGCTCTCAAAGCAAGCATGCAGACAACAAAAATCTAGACTGTACACATATATTCACTCTTCCCTAAGGTTTATCTCTTCCTGGAAAAACCCTACTGAGACTTCTGGACTCCTTCTCTCTGTCAACCTTTCTCTCCAGATAGTTTCTGACAACTCATTCCCCATTCTCCTTCTTAGTATGATTTTTTAAAGCTCTTTACTCTTCTCTTCCAGATTTAGTGGGATCACCTTACTAGAAATAGTGACAGGTTTTAAACTAATGATACGGTCAATCATAATTTTTGAGTATTCTTGTTTATATTATATTGCTGTTTGCTCTGATTTTGACTAACATCACCCTACAGGAAACTCCTTTGCCTCCCTTGCTGAACATATAATAATTATGCTCCTAAGTATTTCAGTATCAATATATCATAACGTAAAAATTCCATATATGTCATGTGGATAACTGCATATACACATGAAATAATAATTTAGCTGCTAAATAATTGTAGCCACCCATTCTGGGAATTTTTTCTCTTGCATCCTTGTGTTCTCACCTCATCCTCCATCTACATCAATGCTGCATAAAATTAAGAATCAAGGCTACTATAAATGTAATCTGCTGTAAGGTTTTTTTACACATTATTTATTTATTGCCTTTTATTTTATTCCTGTCTTATGTATGGTTTTTCACTAGGGAAGTTGTAAATCACGCTGTTATATTTGAGCTTTTTTTTTATTTGAGCCATGCAAATTTTTTTGCCTAGATACAAAATTTCAGTAGAAAGAAGAAAATGTATTTGTCTAGTACAGTATGTGCTTAGCATGTTTTTATATTCTACTTATTTAGAAAGATGATCTCTTAAAGCTGTCACTCTGACACAGACATACAGCACATAGAATTTGCTTTTACAGTACGGCAATAAACACAACCACTGAGGTATCAGAGATTTTCTACTAAGACAGATCTCTTGGCATGCTGCATTTGTATTCCATGCAATCTTCATGCACCAATGTAATTATTTGATTAAGAGTGAGTCTTATTATTGTATATACAAGCATTCAATGCGCAATTATCCTGGTGATGGACATACTATATGTGACTTAAAAGTGTCATCTGTTCTGCCATTGTTTTTCTCCTGTTTATTATTAGATAAATCAAGCTACTTTATGGAATACTAGAGAATTAGGACAGGAGATACATACCAAATGCTGAAGCTGCCTTCCTTATTATAAATCTGATGTTCTTATCACATAAATGTAACTCATAAGTCATTTCTCAGCTGAAACTAAGAAGTTTTGTAGAAATTTGATAGCACTAGAACCCTTTTGGAAGTTCTGGTTTGAAAGCCTGGCCCCAGTAAATCAGTAGCAAATGCATACTGATTTCAGCGTAGCCAGGGTTTTACCCATGGTATTCTGAAGCGTTTCTTAAAAATTCATTTGGCTTTTTGAACCCAGGATATCTTGGTCTTGTTTTGCTACTGGAATGAGGTGTGGCAAGGAAAAGAAGAGAAGATAGCATAAAATATACATAACAAAAATGTGCATATTTTTCATAGGGATTTTTTAATGAAGGATTAGTTACATAGGAGCTTTAAGGATTAATTAACCAATACCTAATTAAAGCAGGGTTTTAAAATAGATTCTCTGTAAATCTGAAAGTCACACTGAAGGAGGAAAGGTGGATTTTTGTAGCTAACCAATAACATCAAAAAGAATGGGGAAAAAACAGGAAAAGAGACTGGAAATGTGGGAGAAGGACAGTTGTTGCTGTCTCTCTATTCCTTTTGTCTGTAACGGACAAAAGTCCTAATTTGGCTAGCCCATTTATTAACCTATATTCACAAACTGTACTCTGAGAAGTCATCTATTTGAGCAGTAAGGCTTCCTGTTATACAGGCTGAATAAAGAGCCAGGGTGTCTTGCTATGTTCCTACTTACTGCTCTCTAGAGTGGATATGACTCACTAAGGACGGGGGAAACACACATGAGAGGAAGCGCTGGTACTGAAGTCTACTCTCATTAATTGCCTTCGATTATATTGTCATTCTCTTAGCTGTTTTATCCCCATTCTTGTATCATTTTCTCTACCCTGATATTTTTACTGCATCTTCATCATATACACACTTTGCTCTGGTGGCTTTCTTAGAGTAGTCTTGAACACAGTCACTTAGAGTTTCACTATACTGAAAACAAGATGTTTTCCTAGAAAACTAACATGAAAAATATGATGATTATCTAAAATAACATACACTAGTTTTTTTGTTTTGTTTTGTTTTTTTCAAAAAGCATGTAAGATAAAGCCAGTATTTTGGGGGAGAGGGGAGGAACTCTGCATGATCTAAAGCTTGTTTTTCATTTGAAAAGCAGCTTCAACAGAAATTCTAAGTCCAGATTATAATGTGGGTCCCTTTTTTTTTTTTTCTCCTTCCACCAATTTTAAGGCTAAAATGAACCTTAATGAACTTCTATTTGAAGCTCCTGTATAATATCAACTATAAACTTTCACCTTGCAATACCTTCATTGAATCCAATAATTTTTGGATGAATAAGTACAGATTTTAAAAAGATGGTCTTAGCTCAAAAACTTTTATGAAGGTGCCGCCACCACTTCTCCAGGGAAGTTTTTCAAAAGGTTAATCACTGTTAAAATATGTCTTTCTTCCCTTTTGAATTTGTCTACCTTCAATTTTAGCCCTTGATTTTTTAATGTTTTTGAAAATTCATGGTCAGATGGTTCTGCAGCGTGGCCAAACATTAAATCTTTGTCAAGGTCATTGCTTCTTCCCTGGATGCAGTTCCCATTCAATAATCTTTTGTCCCTCCATATTTATGTCTTTTCATCTGACTCTAGAAAAAATGGTAGCTGCCAGAGCCCATTATTCCTCTTTGACTGTGACCCTCTTAAAAATGTTTTGGCTCAGTTTAAAAATGACCCCTGTTATTATCTATCACTTCACCAGTCCTTGGTTGTCTATAAACCTTGATAGAGAATTGTTTATCACATCTCTGATGGAGACTTTGAGTTGCATTGGGTTGAAGATTAATTCTTGAGACTATATATTCATTCTGTGATTTCCTACTAGCGATTACATCAGTTATCACTTTGTCATCTATTGACTAGGTACTACATCTATTTTGAATAATGCTAAGTGTTTTAATCAGAATGTTATGTGGTAAAACTCAGTTTAGCTGACCACATCAATTTTCCACCAAAGTTAAAGCTCAACAAAAACCAATTCTTTTCATCAGAATTGACTAAACCAAAAAGATATCTAGTTTAAGGAAAAATCTGCGCTTTACAACAGTATTTCTCTACAACGGTATTTCTCTGATTGTGTAGAGCAGCCACAGGCTCCAGTGTACTGTTTACACTGAAACAGTAACCCAGGCTCAAGTGTACTGTTTACACTGAAACAGTAACCAATCCCAACAAAAGCTACCATGATCATGCCACTGTCTAATGTAATGTGTTATATCATTCTGGGATCAAACACACTGCATAACTTTGCCTGACTAAATATGAGAGGAACATGTTCATGTGTGAGAATATATTCTATATGATTAAAAATACAGAATGTACAATACAATCTGTAGTTAAAAAATAATGCCAGGTTGTGTTCTGTATATCTTCTGTTGTTAAATTTCACAAATAGAAATGAAGAGACTGTCACTCCAGGAACCCTGGTGACCCTTTGTTACTGTTACTTCAGAAAACTTGTGATTTTTAAAAATTTTCTTTCCAGCAGTGCCTTCTATTGGTGGCATATGTGTTTCATGGGTATGACTATTTTTCTGCAGACTTGTATTTGAAAGTTAAAGACACGACACTTTTCATTTAAATCCCCTTAAATAAAAGTGACTTCAAAACAGGTTTTGGGTGAAGTTTTTGTTTATTTATTTCCTTATTATTATTTTTCTCATTTAGAATTCTGAGTTAGAAACAGTATTAAGTTTTTCTCCATAGGTCAAATGGTTTGCATTTAGCACATATCAGCAATAATCGTAATTGTAACCTATCTGGCTCAGAAGTGTCTCTTTCACACCGAATGCAATGTCAGGATTATTGGTACACTCCAAGCTTGAATTAACTAAACATGTGATCCTGTTTCCCATACCTTAAAGGTGGACTTTAGAACTCTACTGAAGTACATTTCAAAGGCAATGTCAGTACTTGTCTTTGACAGGATTCCTTAAATCTATATATACACGGCAATGTAATCAGTAAAACTGATTGAAATCAGTAAAACTGGTTGAAAATTTCCAGAAAAGTTGTTTTTCAGAGGTATACAGCAGCTAAAAGGAATTGAAATAGTCCATGAGTACGTATAGATTACATTTCTTTTAATCCAGGATTCATTTTTAAAATCTTATCAATAAAGACAAAACAAAACCAAAATTACAATTTCAAATTCACTGGAAGAGTCACGATTACAACTGTCAGCATACAACAGAATGAGGTTAAGAGTTATTTCCACACAACTAGAGAAATGAGCCTCTCAGTTCTCTGAACACTTACTGGGGGTACATATACATTTTATGACAGTGACTTTTCATCCCACCCTTTAGAGGACCTTAGTTGTCTCAATTTACCAGAGAAGCTTAGAGAAATTTTCAACATTGAAGTTAACCTTTAGGGAATGTTAAATTTCAAACTCCAAGACTTTTATGCAGGAAAGGAGTATTCTTTCCCTCACCCACTCTGGTTAACTACAGTAATCACAATGTTAACTCGTGTTTAACTCTGTGTTTGTTCACACTCTGGGGCCAAACTGATCTAATTGGGCTTCAGACCCTTTGATGAACATAGACAGAAAATTCACTCCTACCTACAACTTATGGTGGGCAGTCGGCACTCCCACAGCTCAGTGAAGCTCTCCTCTGAAGGCACATCCTTCTCTGCAGTGCTTGTGAAATGAACCTCAGGTTAAGGTGTATGGTATAAGTGACACAGTTAAGTGTTTAAAGTTGATTGGGACAAATGGAGAGAAGAAGCCAAACCTGGACAACAGTGTGGAAAGATACATAATTAAATAGACTAGGAAAATGCTAGCTTTATATTCTCTTTACTAAAGAGTTCAGGAAAAACCAGTGATTTGCTATATGTGTATCTGAACAACAGCAAGAGAGTAAATGGGTAACTGTGGTAATGCTGCAATCAAGAGGAAACATGCCCTTTTCCTAGAATAGTACTTCAAGCAACTGTAAAGCTATTTCTAATTTTAAAATTTATGCCAGTCAAACATATCTAAAAACAACTGTTATCCCCAGAAAATTTGTAAATGATAAGGTGAAAGAAACATTTTTGACATGTGAAGCAAATACTTGCATTCACCTTCCATGGATTTCTGTAGAGAGTTCTGTCACCTCCAGTCTTCAGGTAGTATAAGTTGGGGCCACGTGTTTTTGTTTCTGTTCTAGAACAAAATACCATCTCTAAGATGATCAGTGAACCAGATTTTTATTTAAGTACAAAATATTCATGGTCTATAAACTAGCAAAGTACTTTTAAATTACCAACTTGAATAAGTACTTTGCAGAACCAGAGTCCTAGTGTTAACTGTTGTTCTTAGCACAATGGGGATGAATAGCTAGCAAAAGATTAAACCTATTTATTTATATTGTTTCCTGTTTAGAGTATCATTGCTATTGGAAATTTGAAAGAGCTTAAGGGAAGTGAGAGAAAGAAATAAATAAAATGCAAGTGCTGGGAAGGATAATAGACTAATATACAGAAAATACTCAGCAGGACAGAAAGTGATGGCTCTGAATATTTTTTTTTTCCCCCTGGAATAACATCTAGTGTCCATATTAACAAATGAACTAGTTTTGGTATCAGTCCAAAAAACTAAAAAAAAAACCCCAAAAGCAAAACCAAAACATTACAAGGGTTAGATATGGATACTGCAAAGTATTAATGAAAGAAACAATACGAGTGTGAAAGATTTATCAATATATGAACGTCAGGAAAATATGACTGAAAAGACAATGATACAGAAGAGATAAAATAGACATATTTAAAAAGTGATGAGATGTCATATTTCTAGTTCATATGGGGGGGAAACTACAAATAGATAAAGATTTTTAAAAACGTTATGAGCAGGACTGAAAGGCCACAGATGTGCTCTGTACTTCTCCACTAGCCAGGTGGAAGGAGTGGGTGGAACTAAGGTACACAGAACATTAATTTCCAAGTTGTTAATTTTAGTATAGTTGTTTTGTAGCCATTGCACAAAAGGCATCATTAAAAAGCAATTAATGTTAACACAGTGTTTTGTTTACAGTAATAAGATTGCTACATACTGAACAACAATTGGATAATTATACCAGTTTTGATTATTGGTTGCACGTATGGGAGAGTTTAAAAGCAAATTAGCTGATAAAATTCTGTTATTGAATTTTAATTCACTTTTGGATATTTTTCTTTGCTGTCTGAAACAAATAATCCTTGTTACTCAGTTTACTGTAAGAAGGTAGAAACTTATATAACTTTTAAGTATTTGCAGGGGGAGAGGGGCTGGTTTAATATCTTCGGTCAGTGAAACTTACTTGTGCTTCAGCTTACTCAGCCTAATATACACAACTGCTAGTGAGGATGGCCGCATTTGTGGTGACAAACAATTCAGTGACTGAAGTAAAAAAAAAAAAAATCACAGACACACAGAATCACAGAATGGTTGAGGTTGGAAGGGAACTCTGGAGGTCATCTTGTCCAATCCCGCTGCTCAAGCAGGGCCAGCTAGAGCACGTTGCCCAAGACCATCTCCAGATGGCTTTTGAATATTTCCAAGGAGGGAGACTTGACCACCTCTCTGGGCAGCCTGTGCCAGTGCTTGGTCACATTCTCAGTAAAAAAGTGTTTCCTGATGTTCAGAGGGAACCTCCTGTTCAAGTTTGTGCCCATTGCCTCTGGTCCTGTCACTGGACACCACTGAAAAGAGCCTAACTCCATCCTCTTTGCACCCTCCCTTCAAGTATTCATATACATTGCTAAGATCCCCCCTCAGCCTTCTTTTCTCCAGGCTGAACAGTCCCAACTCTCTCAGCCTTTCCTCATATGTGAGATGCTCCTGTCCCTTAATCATCCTTGTGGCCCATTTGCCTTCTTTACAGCAAGGGCACATTGCTAGCTCATATCCAACCCGGTGTCCACCAGGACCCCCAGGTCCTTTTCTGCCAAGCTGCTTTCCAGATGAGTGGCCCCCAGCATATTGGTGCATGGAGTTGTTCTTCCCCAAGTGCAGGATTTTGCACTTCTCCTTGTTGAACTTCATAAGGTTCCTTACAGCCCCTTTCTCCAGCTGTTGAGGTCCCTCTGGATGACAGCATGATCCTCTGGCATATCAGCCACTCTTCCCAGTTCCGTGTCACCTGCAAACTTGCTGAAGGTACACTCTGCCCCATCATCCAGATCAGTAATGAAGATGCTGAACAGGATTGGACCCAGTATTGACCCCTGGGATACACTGCTAGTCACTGGCCTCCAACTAGACTTTGTGCCACTGATCACCACCCTCTGGGTTCAGCCAGTTTTCAGTCTACTTCACTGTCTGCTCATCCAGCCCGTACATCAACAGCTTCTCTATGAGAATCTTATAGGAGAGGGTGTCAAAGGCCCTACTGTAGTCCAGGTAAACAACATCCACTGCTCTCACATTGTCTACCAGGCCAGTCACTTCTTCAAAGAAGTTTATCAAGATGATCAAGCCAGACTTCCCCTCAGTGAAGCCATGCTGACTACTGCTGATGATTTTCTTGTCCTTAATGTGCCTGGAAATGGTTTCCAGGATGAGCTGCTACATCACCTTCCCAGGGACTGAAGTGAGGCTGACTGGCCTGTAGTTCCCTGGGTCCTCCTTCTTGCCCTTCTTGAAAATAGCAGTGACATTTGCTTTTCTCCAGTCTCCTGGCACTTCTCCCAGTCACCATGATGGATCAAAGATTATGGAGAGTGGCCTCGCAATGACATCTGCCAGCTCCCTCAGCACTCGTGAATGTATCCCATCGGGGCCCATGGACTTATTCATGTCCCATTCACTTACATATTCATTGACCTGATCCTCTTCCAACAAGACTACATCTTCTGTCTTCCAACCTTCTCCCTGGTCTCTGGGACCTGGGATTCCTGAAGGCTGGTCTTGCTAGTAAAGATTGAGGCAAAGAAGGCATTCAGTACCTCAGCCTTTTCCATGTCCTCTGTAACCAGGTCCGTTACCCCACTGAGCAATGGGCCCACATTTTCCTTAGTCTTCCTTTTGTCTCCCATGTACTTATAGAAGCCTTTCTTGTTGTCCCTGATGTCCCTGGACAGATTCAATTCCAATTGGGCTTTAGCTTTCCTAACTTCATCCCTGGATGCTTGGACAACGTTTCTGTATTCGTCTCAAGTTACTTGTCCTTGCTTCTACCCTTGGCATGCTTCCTTTTTTTTGTTTGAGTATGTCTAGGAGCAACTTGTTCATCCACACAGGCCTCCTGACATTTTTGCCTGACTTCCTATTTGTTGGGATGGAGCTCTCTTGAGCTTGGAGGAGGTGATCCTTGAATATTGACCAGCTTTCTTGGACCCCTCTTCCCTCCAAGGCCTTATCCCATAGGAGTCTTCCAAGCAGATCTTCGAAGAGGCCAAAGTCTGCTCTCCTGAAGTCTGGGGTTGTGATCTTGCTTTTCCCCCTCCTCCCTGCACTCAGGAACCTGAACTCCACCATCTCATGGTCACTGCAGCCAAGGCTGCCTTTGATTTTCACATCCCCAGTGAGCCCATCGTCATTGGTGAGTATGAGGTCCAGCAGAGCACCTCTTCTCCTTGGCTCTTCTATCACTTGGAGAAGGAAGTTATCACCAATGCAGGAACCTCTTGGATTACTTGTGCCTTGCTGTGTTGTCCCTCCAGCAGATATCAGGGTGGTTGAAGTCCCTCACGAGGACCAGAGCCTGCAAACGTGAGGTTGTTCCTATCTGTTCCATATGACCATGAGAATGGTCCATATGATCTAGAGATGTTCCATATAACCTAGAGAATTTCCCTAGCTTCAGTAGTCTCCATCCCTTTTAGTTCCTTCAGTTGTGCTCCCATGCATTAAAACTGTCATGGCTGCTTTAAAGTTTATCCCTGTCATTGGAAGTGTAAGGACTCAGGAAAGGCGAGGACTGTGGTTTTGTATATAGGAAAAGGCATATAAATAGTGTTATATGTAAGCCCAAGAGTTTACAATAATTTTGCTAATATATTCGTGTGTGTATAGCTACAAAAATAATTCAGTTATACTTCTTGTAAAAAGAAAACTTCCTGAAAGAAAAACTTTCATGACTAGTACATTTTCTGGATTGTGTGTCTTTTACTCTCTGTGAAGATGTCTCATTAATTTTCCCTTGTTATGGCTGTGTAGGAGAATTACCTGCTTTCCAACATTGTTTACAGACCTCAGATTAGGTCATTCCCCCCATTGTGCCAAACACTATGCAGAATACAAATAAAATCCCTGGATCTTCCAAACCAGGAAGTTTAACAGATGAAAATGTATATTATTCCAAAAGCACTAAATGGTCAAGAGTTACTGATTCTTCTCAACTTCTCATTTCTGTATTATTTCAGTACTGAAAAAAATGTAACATCCTTAAGAGAATTGTCATACCAAAATAGGAAATTGCTCACATTTAGACCTGGTTTGTGTCTTTATCATGACTTTCTGAAATGAGAATTTTGTGAAATAGTACAATTTGATAATAAATTTGATAAAAGAATGTTTAATGTCATTATTACTAGACCAGTATATTTTAGACATAAACCAAAACTGACAATTTAGGTAGAATAAATACTTATCTATATTATAGCTAGCACTAACAAACACACACATTCGTGGTTTTATGTACAATACTAATTGATTAATATCCCATAAGTTTATTGGGCTGCCAAGCTGGAAGACCTTCTCAGTGCCACAAATATGCCCAGTAGTGATCAGACAATTAAGGCAACTTATGTTTTAAAAATTAAACCTTATCTATATGGTTCCAGCTACATTCATTAATGAGGAAGACTAAAGTATGTGTTTTTAACTCCATAAATTGTCCATTGATATTTTCAGTAGCAAATAAATGGCTTAGAATGAGTGATACCAGAGCAACTCTTAGTGGTCCAACAGGAAAGAAACCAAACCAAACCAGCCAAATAAACAAAAACAACAGAAAACACCACCACAAAACAAAAGGCCAGAACAATTTAAAAGCCACACAAGCTTTTACTTACACAAAGTGTCAGGCTTTGGAATAACTTTCCATACTCTCATGTAACAATTGTTTCTCTAAAACGCAGCATCTAGATGAGGTTTTGGCCATTTTCTGTCTCTGCAAAATGGCCTTCTGAACAAAAAACTGTAAGCAGTATCAAAATGTATGAAAAAGCCATGTCTTCTCCTACATGAAACACTTTCAAAACAATTTTGTGTTACACAAATACTCTAGGAAGAGTTGGTATTCAGGAAAAGACAAAATTCTCTCAGATATTGCTCAAGTTGCCTGTTAATGAGTGTCTCATCTGCATCATCTACATCATAGGTGTTCCCTGTAGAAAGCCACCAAACTCAGGTTTCATGGATCACAAGCTTTACAGAACAGTTAGCTAATGTCTGTTACGACCATACCAGCAACCCCAGCTGGAGAGTCGAGATAAGATAGTCTATTGGCTGATTAAAAGTGAAAGAATGAGAGCATATGTTCAATGCAAGATACTCAGCTATAAGCAGATCTGTCAATGCTACTGTGCAACTATCCCAAGTCTCAGCTCCAAATGGCAGGTTAGGTAGACAAAAACAGAGCTCCAAAAGACAGACGAGGTCTTTCTCTGCTCTGAAACTTTCTTTACAATAAATGTGAGATGAATAACAGTGATCATGGCAAACATCAGAAACACCTTCTGTGCAGTGTGCAGTGTGTGTGGAAAGAGAAGACAGAGACTACTCCAGCCAGGTCCTGTGTTTGGGGAGACACAAGCCAGTTTCTCTTTCACCTTTGGCTCATCAATTTGCTTCCCACGTTCTCAAGGAATGGAACTGGACTTAAATGTCCAACATTTGAACACTGGGCTACTGAATATAAAAATCAGCTGCATATCCTCTAACTCTGCTTCGTTCACATCATTGTCCGGCAGCGATGTTCTCACAACTATGAGATCCCTGTGCTCCTAGAGAGGAAGCTGTGTGGATGAGAACAGACAACGAGCCTCTAGCCTCTGGATCCCATTAGCTACCCGAGTGCAGCTACTTTCAGAAGACACCATTCAAACAACATTGAAAATAACTCTGGGTGCTTTCATTGGTGAAGGTATATATGCCTGAAGATTTTATACTATTACAAGTCTAGGAGGCACTTGAACAAAGTTTTTGTGGACTTTTGCTGTGAGGTTGCCAGAGACATAAAAACCTAAGTCCAAGACTTAGGCAAACTACTATTCCTACATGCTAAATCAAGATCCAAAAAGCCAGATGTGACCTGCTACTCAGAAGGTGCCTCTCCCTAGAAATGTTTCTATTCAGCTGAAGGTTCGTTAAAACCTGGCGTTTGGCTTCTGCATAGTTCCTTCTACAGTTCCTGGCTATCTGAAGTGTGAAGGGGTGACAATTCACCTGATGTGCTGCTTTCCATACTGGCACCCAGGCATGGTAATGGTAAGTATGGTTTCCTCTGACTTTAAAATGCTAAGTCCAGAACTGAAGATTGAGACTCAGCTCACTCTTACATGGACTGGTTGTTAGAGCAATAGCCCAAGGCTTCTTAAGGCATACTCTCAGCTGATGCTGCCATATGGTCATTGAAATAAATATGTTTCTGACACTAAGCAGTGCCTTAAGAATTGTAGCTAACACATTGTCATTTAAATTTCATAAGACCCCTTAGAAACAGAGGAATAATTATGCATTCATTTTTCCAGGATCCAAGCCTATACATATATGTACCTTACAACTAGCCTACAGAAGAATGGGAGGCAAAGTGGCTGCTGGTCAGGTTGACTGATTTCTGACAGACAAGGAGAAGAACAGGAAACGTCTGTCAAACCTCTGTTGGTTTAAAATCAAAGTATATTTGAATAATACCACCATGAATCCCCAGAAAACAAAATAGTGTCATTATTAAAATGTACCATCTAACAGCAATTGTTAGTAATATAAAATAAAATCTGTTTCTTCTTTTGGTTTCCAAATTTTTCACTTTCAGGTAAAAGGAAAAAAAAATGATGATGGTGCATAATAAAATTTCAAGCAGCTTAAGATCTAGCAGCTAGCCAGACACATTGAAACACAGGACAGTAACAGGCATTTATATTTAATCAATCTTATTGAGCCAAGAACAGTATTTTAGAGAATACCTCCATTGTTCTGTGACAGAGGTGTTAACCGGGTGAATGGGATCGATCAGTGATGAGATGAAATGTAAATTGCTGTTAATGCTCTGCTACCAGCTGAGCAACTAAAAGAGAGAACTGTGATGCAATGGGCATGGTTACCCAGCTGAAAAACATTCTGGTCTTGCTGCTGCAGACTACTAATGTATTCACACCATTATGCTCGGCAGAAAAAAATTGCTGAAAAAATAGCAGTGGTACTGTTCCTTCATCACCTGGAAAATGGGAACTTTCCTTTTCTGTCGTGAGGAGTAGTGGGTGAATATGGAGTACTTCTGTAATTCGCCATTTCAAACTCTGTAATGTAAGCATGGAAACCAGTAACTCCAGTAACTAGAGGGAAGGAGAGCCCAGAAGTCTCCTTTCATCATAGATTCCAAATAAAAATATTCTGTCAAGGAACATAACAAAAAATCTCAGAACAACTAACCACACAGAGACATGACCTCCTCAGGTTCTGGCACACCACTGGAGAAGTATCAGTCCCGGTCTCCATCATCTTGTCATATCCCACCTTCTGGAGATTATGGCCTCTCTAGTCTGCCAGCTGATCTGCTCCATAAACTTTCAATCAAAATTAATAATGTGTCAGTGGCCCTATCTAAATGTTTTAAACTGACCTGGCTTATTTTCCCTGAAGTAGACTAGGGAGCAAACAAATGAGTATATCAGCTGGCAAATCTGAGGCGATGGTCATCCTCAGCCATTCACTGTTGGGGACAATCAACCAAGTGATGGCCTGGGGCTAATAAACTTCTTTCATGGAGTAGCTGGAGCAAAAAAGGATGTGTAGTTGCAGCTTAATTATAAATGTACCAAATTAAAAAAAAAATAAATTAAATCAAAACCTTTATAAGGAAAATTGTTTGTGTTTTCACTTTACAAATTAGCCCCAACAGAAGAAACATTGAAAACAGACAAAATCTTATGTCTGAAATCTTAATCTGATATGTACTGGGAACTGAAAAGATATCTTCATGGAAGGAAGTGACCTCAGTATCACCTAAGGCAGTAAAGGTTTCACCATCTATGATTCACTTTAGTTTTGGTCAATATAAACAGCTTTTCTGTAGAAAAGGTGTTGAACTGGATGGACAGTAGATCTATTCCAGTACAGCATTCTTTTATCAGCAAATGTAGTAATTATAAGGACACTGAGGAGAAGGCTGTATCACATCCAAGACAAGTCAAGAGATAATCACTGAGGTGTTCATAGAAAAATGAGACAATCAGTCCAGAATGACAACAATAATTGGGTGATAGAAGATAAATATCTCTCTAGTAAAGTTAAAACAAGAATTAAAAAACAGTGAGAAAAATAAAAATAATTTTTTTTAGAGATTCATAAATTTATTTTTTGTTTGAGAAGGAATAAGTTACACTCATTCAATTATGTTGTCAAGAATAACTTGGTCTTCAGCACAAGGAGATTTATTCCAGTAATCAACTATTAGGATAACTGAAAGCACAACACCCATCCCTGGAGGTATTTAAAAGACGTGTAGATGAGGCGCTTAGGGACATGGTTTAGTGGGCATGGTGGTGTTGGGTTGACGGTTGGACTCGATGATCTTAGAGGTCTTTTCCAACCTCAATGATTCTATGATTCTATGATTCTATGATCTCCCGTAACTGAATAAAGGTAGGCAATGTCTTGGATTACTTTCATTCCTAAATATTTAGAACCTGTAGCCACTTAAATCATAAAGCAATGTTGCTGTGTTCTTATCTGCCTTGTCTCAATTACAAACAGTAATGTACGACTCTGAACAGAAGAGAAAATGGGGGCAGGCATGTACGTGGATTCAGAAAATGATCAGCTAGAGATGTGGTTGTCATCATGACGAAGGGGAAGTTAAACTCAGACTCGGGATTTGAACCTCATCACATTTAGGCTTTAAAAAAAGGAACACGGAAACAGCTGTATGGAGTAGATCCATTGCCCGTCTAGTGTATTATTTCTGTAACTTACATTTTGCATTCTGGATTATGGCTGTCCCAGACATCTGAGGATGTGTACTAATGCAGAAGGCAGCATACATCACAACGCAGGAAAGAAACCAATCTAGAAGCAGCTTAGTAACATCTATTCACAGTCATTTGCAGTTTTCTAAAAGTAAACTGCATGTTGCACAGTATCTTTGTCATTAAAAAAAGGTATACACTTCTATATATACATATACATTGCAAATGCATGCAACACACAATAGATTAAACATTACAAATGCACTCTATTATTGTGGAGTCCTGTATATCCTTGGCTTCCTTCACTCCTTTTTCCAGGAGTAACTTAGTTACCACAGGTCACCAAAGCACTAGATTAATAGCAAATCTGGGTATCTATCTCTTGTCTTTTTACCTGAAATTCTTTTATCTAAAGAGAAACTAAAATGCAATTAAACAGAAAGTACTCTAGACACCTAAGGAAGTTCTGTGGGCTAAAACAGTTTATCAGAATAAGATGTTGTTTTCGCAGTGATTTATGCCTCAGAGCAAACACTGAGACTACTTCTTGCTGTGCTCACAGCCCTTTAAGGAGGCAAAAGAGCAAATCTGCCAATCTAATACTCAGTTCTGTGACTAGCATGCATGGAGAGTTGTTGCATTAGATACAGTTTCACAGCAGTTTCCAGTTTCTGTTTTATGTAGCTGTTTAATGTTTTTTTTCTCATCCCTGGTTTGCTATTAAATACAATCCAGAAGCTATATTATAAAATAAAATACTTTAAAGGAAGCGTTTAGTACCATTCCCTTTTGTTGTACAAATGAAAAACAGTCAAACTGAAATAAATGCATACTCTATTGAAAATAAAGCCAACTTCATTGTTTGTCTGTCATAACACTTTATGAAGGGAGAGAAGAATGGACGCCTGAGAATACTAATCTGTTGCTATTTTGATGTACTTTCTCACTGTAGTAGCAGGATGATGTGGGATTTTTTTTGCTAATAAGGATAGATAAGTTTTGATTATTCTCATTTGGATTGGGACTTGGTAGAAGGGGCTGGGTGACTAAAACTAGTCAAACGTATTTTGGTTTAGGAAAAGTTTGTACATCAAAGCAGAAAAGTAGTTATATCTGGGTGGTATGGCTGGCTCTAAGAAATTTTGGAGCATATGTAATCACCACCAATATGCTTTCTCTATTTTTTCTTAAGGAATACTACCATAAAATCAACCATTACTTGAAAATCCTGAGTTAATATGTTGAGATCAAAGTATTCTCCCACCTTTCCTGGTCCACTAGCTTGGCATGGAAAAGGCATATCTGTTTCTACAGTCAGTTTTAAAATGAGAGCGCAATGTTTCACATTATATTATTTCACATTCTGGCCATATTCAGTGCTCCAGCCCAAATGACCATTCATAAGAAGATGAAGGACTGGCCTTTGGAATGAATCCAGCATGAGATGTGAATATAGGCCACCAGAGCTATTGCTATTTATTGCTCCTCCATTTCACCCCACTGAGCATACTGAGATAGCATTAATTAATAATCTATGCTGAATATAAAACCCCTAATACCTCTTATATCATAGTAGTTTTAGATCATGTTATATGTCATTAGAGTTGACGTAATGATAATACCCATTGTGTAATGGAAATCATTTGAATAGAAAGAGCATTAAAACAACACAGTACATGAAGAAAGTGTTATTGGATATATATTTGCTGAAGTACCACCTGGAAAGAAAACTGTGATCATTTGGAAACTGGTAGGTAACAACAGTAACATGGGTGCTTGCCTACATTATAAACTGGCCAAATAGCACGGCAGGATGAGTAGAAGGCTGCAAATATGTCTATCCTGACTCTCTTCAGTAATAAAAACATGATATCCATTCAGATTAATGACTGTCTTACCCTCTTAAATCTTAACTTTTTCCCTCAGTTTCCTCTCTGCAAGTTTTTTTAAAAAAAACATTTTCATGTTAATTCTTTTGAAGCTGCATACAATGCATAGAAATTGTTAAGTGAATTCTAAGATTTGGACTTAATCTGTGAATGAAGAAAGGTGACGAGATCTTGTGGTTGGAGTATGTGACATGAATGATAAATTTGCAGGGATTCCCATGAGGAAAGAATTTTTCCATGTTAAAAATCATATAAGCCAGGACTGGATTAAGTCCCTTCTATCACATTAAGTCTGAATCCTACAATCCATTTACCATTTTTTAGGCTCTGTAGGCAGTTTTGCAAGACTGAATGTCAAACTGTTTTCTCAAGAAAAGAGAAGGAAGTTGCTCTTCTATTTCAGTCCTTCCCTTACCTGCCTGATGGCGTTCAGTAGGCTTTAATGAAGATCTTTTATACTCACCAGACATGGTTCCCGTGTAGCTAGTCTAATTGCTTCCGTCATGCATAGTGCACTAGTGTTCCCTCTGCTGCCACAAAATAAATAAACAAATAAAAATAAATCTAATGCTGTTGGAAGAGGGCAATATTATTTTATTTAGGAAATAATTGATTGTTTGATTTCTAATTCTAATCCCTCATTTCTTTTATTTGTTGATATAACAATCCAAGCTTGCAGGCTAATAATTTGGTTGAAGAGACTTCATCTAGTCTTCTGGATTAAGAGACAGCCCTTTATATATGAGCTATTTTCTTGATACTAAAACAAAAGTAGAAGGTCATTTAACTATTTAGGCAAATAATATCAGGAGGGACAACCTTTTCATGCTTAGAGGATGATTCCTGGCCTTTATACATGACATTGTCTTCAGCTCTCTTGCACAGCAGCTTGCAGTTGCTCTTAGGTTACGTTGTTAAGGACTGATCACTGCACACAGAGAACCAGGGGGACTGAAGGAGCAGTGATGGGCAGAGGAACCCCCGTAACACGGTGAGGGCAAGCGGGACACCCAAATCAGTGACTCCTCAGACCGTCAAAGACCGAGCAGCTCTTTGCCATGGTGTGAAACCCAGAGGGGAGCTGACCAACTCTCCCCAGAAAGCCTTGCAGACTGAAGGGTGCTACTGACTAAAGGGGGATAGGACTTATTATGGGATGCAGAGGGAAAAGCGTAGCCTTGCAATCCAATAAAATTTATGCTATGGCTGGTTGTGGTAGGTAAGCATAAATCATCAGCCAATACATGTCAGATCTCTGTAGACAGTTTGCTGCTCTGTGATAATTTTAGCCCCACCAGATCCAGCAGTCGGATACAAGGGTTACTGAGGGTACTGCAGTTACAGTTTGCTGTAACTTCTTTCAACCTGGCTCTAAAAACAGCTTTAGGAGAAACAGACACTTATCTCTGTCTTTTGTGGGGCAAAGAACAATAAATATCTGACTGCTTAAGTGTTTTTACATTGTGTTCAGTGTGTGAATATGTGTATGCCTTCAGATGAATATTGTGAGCTTGTTGCTATAAAGCACAGAGCAAATGCTGTATTAGAAGGCCCTCAACACCTTGTGCTGAGTATGTCCAGGTGTCACTTCTCTGTTCTGCCCTCAGAATAACAGAAGCCTCCAAGCAAATACACCCAAATGACAAATGGGTTGGTTAGTACTTCTGGCAGCACATTTCCACCTGCCTCCCTTTCCAGTGGAAAGAAAAATGTTTATAATTTAGATTCATTAGGTAATTCTTGTGGGTTTGGTAACACAGGCCGTATGAATATACACAAATATGTATAAATAAATGATCCTGACACAAAATCTTTTGGAATTATTATTTTTAAATCAATTAAAAATAATCTGGTTGCTGAGTTACTTCATACACATTTCCAAAGTTGTAGATACAGAACTGAAACTGCTATCTTTGGGTTTGGTAATAAAAAAAAAATGCTTGTTTTGTTTATAAAATAAATGGTACTCCCACTCTAAAAGTGGGGCACTGGGAGTATGGGGATGGAGGAGCTAAGCTTGGAAATCTGGACGCAGTTTCTTGCTCTTAGCACAGGTATACCGTGACCTTTACACATTGGCACAGCAGTACAGGACTGTTACTATACATTTTCTGAAAGGCACTCATCTCTATTCCTGTTTACTGAAAAACAAAATAAAGTCAGAAGCAAATTAAAGAAAAAAAACTAGCTCTGCTAAAATCCAGAAGGGTTGGGGGCTTTTTAGTTTAAGATATGCCATTACACTAATCTGTTTTATAGCAACATTTAGAAGCTACACCCAAGATCAGAATCAAAAGATGGCTGATTGTTATACACTGATTTTTAATTATCATTCATTGCAACAGTAATTTAAGTTCATTAGAGCATCAACTTCTTAATGACTAGATATATTTGAAATACGTAGATGTTGGTGTGGAAGATAAAAGAAAAAAACAAAGCAAAAAGGTTTTTTTTTCCTCCTGGGTAAAATAAAATCTATTTTAATAATACATTGTACAGGTGTAAAGGAGTAAAGTTATAATTTTATCTATTACACATATACTTACATTATATTGCCTGACTTCAGCTGGTTCAAATTAGTTAGGAGTAACAGATGGAAATCACCCTGAGGTTAATATCTCTTCCCTTCTGAACTGCCAACTTCCAGCAGGTTTTTTATATCCTTAATTTTGCTATGCTACTACTTGCAAATTCACACTGTAAGCATTTTTCTTCTTTTTGTGTTTATATCCTTCATTATATATCAAGGGTATCTTATGCCTTTTTATTCATTATATTCATCACAACTATGGTGGTACACTTGTCCTCATGAATCTGCTGTTTGATTACTCTTACAAGCATCTGTTATCAGTTTTGCATTTTTCTCAGCAAGTATTCTGAACATATCTGTCTGTTCTTTGCAGTTCATTCTTCGTACATTATTTTAATTTTCACTAAAACCTTACCAGAGATCACATGACAGTTATTTTTATGTAAAATATTGAATGTTTAAGCTGCTGGGTAAGATATTAAATGCATGTTTAAAGCATTAAATTTGTAGTCTTATACTCCATAAGTATGCAAAGCTTTATAAGTGCTTGATGATGGTGTACACCAAGGAAGTGAAATGTTTCTACAATCTAAATAATCTGCAGAAAAACAGGAAGGGATACACTAGAAAATCCCATCCCTATTTTGTAGTAGGGAGACTGCAAAATAGTCAAGACTCCATTTTGCCACTATCTGACAAATACTTAAGAATATGTTGAAGTCAAAGATAATTTTAAATACATGCATTTGCTTAAGTACTTAAATATGCTACCCAAGTTCACAGATTATAGCAGAAGCAAAAATTGAACAAGATTTAGTTCATTGTACACCTCCTCAGACTGCCTCTTCCTATTAAGAAAACCCTTCTAGACAGCAGTCCTGTAAAGCCTATGAAAAACATCCTGAGGTGTAAAACCTCGTTCAAAGCTACCATACAATATCTCATCAAAACAGAATCCATTCTCTGTGTGTGTGTGTGTGAAAACATGAGTATGCTTTAAAAATATCAGAACTACTATCTCTGTGTTCCACAGGAAACATACAGAAAACTGTACATCTCTGATAAGCTTAACCTTCAATATTCTTCTTCTCAAAAGAATTCACCACTCCTGATATTGCATATAGCACACGTTTTACTTAAAACTGCTCATTAAAAGTATATTCTTTGAGTTGCAAAGTTAAGTGCTAAAAAAAGCCCCATGGAAGATCAGGATTATGCATGTTAGTGTAAATGTCCTCCTATGCATGAACATTATAATATAGTCATTAATTATGCAGGCAACATTGAGCTCTTTTAAACACTTGTCTTTGCAACATCAAGAATTGGTAGGTTTACATAGTAAAGTTTCCTTGGTTAAATCAGACATAAAAACACACACTTGAAAACGAGTCTTTCTTAATGCTATAATAAAGGTGTCATCAAGAAGCATAAGGTTCACTAAACACATCTTTAGCACTTGAATTGCTAGAATAACAGGTTTACGTTGTGCTCACCTGTGCAGACTAGGATTAAAGGGAGAACACTTGGCCTTTGACTTTCATAGACACATACTGAGAGCAGAGACATGATGGGACTGAAAAACTTTAGGTAATATTTCAGGTTCTAATGAGGACTACACACTGGTGTTCATAGGCTCATCCCTGCTTTTCTTAAAAATTTTACCCCTTCTGTTCCTTTCTTCTCAAATCTTCTATCTGGCCTCTTCCTTCCTCAGTTTTTGGTTTAGCTATTCCAAGCCACAGTTTATTAGGTTTTTTGTTTCAGTTTCTACTAATTTTTTTCCATTCTATTCACATTTGTTTCCACTGGAAAAAAAAAAAAAAAAATTATGATGTCCAAAAATACAGTCTGCATAATCAGTACAGGCACTTTGTGAGCCCACAGGAACCCAGCTATAGATTCAAGGACTCTCTGTCCCCAGATTGAAGCATGACCAATGGGACTGAAATCTTTGAACATTTCAGATTTTTAAAGTAAACAAGTCTTCAGAGGCCATGTGTGAACTGCAATATTAAAAAATAAAAGTCTTTAAATTTGACTTACTTGTGTAGATTTTTGTAACATAGACGAGTCACATTTCCTATATGAGTCCTCTCTCTACTATATTTCAAGTCCTTTCACTACAGCAGAAAAAAGACCAGAATTTTCAAAGAAAATGGTGCCATTTTTTTTCTTTTTACAACGGTGGAACGAAGTATTTTCCTGTATTCTAATCCCTAAGCATGCCTGGATAGCTTTATTCCTTTTTTTTTTTTTTTTCCTTTTTCTTTTAATCAGCCTACAGGCTGGGAAATTTCAGTCCAGATGGCTGAAGTTTGGCAAACTTATAAACAAATGAAATCAGGGTCTTAAAAATGGAAGTGATGGGCAACATTACTAATTAGGCATTCTATATTTATTTTACCCAGCTGCCTCCTCTTTTCCATCTCCAAACAAAAATAACCAAGAAAACAGAAAATTGAATTTGGTAAAAGATTATGTGTTTGGGACTTTTTTTGGGGGGAAGGGTTAATGAAAACCTGTGCATTAATATCTAAACATACTTTTAGGTAACTATCGTCCCTGAAAACTTCAATCTTCTTTGCAAAATGCCTCTAAAAATGTCATTGTTTGAGTTATTCTAATTATGCTGATGTTCTCTCTGTAGGTGTAAATGTTTGACAGCTATGTGCATTCTAAAGAGTGAGCTTTTCCATTCACTTTTACAACTCAACTGTCCAGCTTTATAGGTTTACCATTTGTGTCCAAAGTCAATGTCAAAACACAAGAAAAAGTAATCGGAGCAAAAATGTTGGTGACACTCTAAACTTTCAGTTCCTGGTTTCAGATGACTTGTTTCATCACCTTATATTTCTTCCTTACATTTAGCACTTGGAACCTAACTATATCCATTCTGTAAGCAGTCCATCAAGCACCCGCCATACACTGACAGACAAGCGTAGCTTTTCCTCAGGCCTGAGTGCCTTGCTGTTCGTTGGCTCCATGCTAAAGACACTTTTGATATTATGGTCTTTATTTGAACTTTTGAGATCTGTGTTTGCTGGAGAAGATTTACACTCTGCATCTCAGATGTGGTAATATGGAAAAGCTGGAAAAAGACAGCCATGGAGCCACAGCACCATCAAGTGACAATTGCCTCTGTCACTGTAAACTCTACTTCATGAGCACAGGTAAGGTAGTCTCACTTTTGCCTCTCACGCTCTCTCTGCCAGAGGTAGTGAAAAATTATCTTTGCAAGTTAATAACGACTAGCTAAATAATGAAATTGAACCTCTTTTTCATTATTTAAAGTGGAACTTTATTCTATTTAGCCTTTTGTACTGTGTTTTTTGGAAATACCATAACATATTCAGCTCAGGGTATATACCAGAAGGCTGCAGTCAGGTGACTGGAATTCCTTTCCAGTCACTTTTGCTACACAAGGTAACGTTGGGCAAACCATTTAGTATTTCTGTGCTTTAGTTCTCCTGAATGGAGTGTGGAAATTAGTAGCTACCCCTGCTTTAGGGGCACATATACAAATGCAACACATTATATCAAGGCATTATATAAGTCTAACTCCTTCATCATATTTTTTTTTTTTTTTCTGTTTTTCTAAGGAATTTGTGGGGGCTCAAACTGACAACATCACCTGTGTGATCATGCAGAGACAAACACGGATATTCACAGGAGCGTTCTGAAGCCCACACTAGCACTTCCAGTGGTTCCCATGTTCCAGCAACTCTACAAAGCAGAGAATAGCCCGTATGTCAGGAAATCATCACAGGAATCACAAGATGGCCATTAGTTCTTCCTTTATCAGGCCCCAAAGAGGATTTGAGGACAGCAAAGGACATGGGTTTGGCTTGTGTGCTGAGAGAAAGGCAAAGGTGATTTTCTTCCACTTCTCCCACAGTCTGGAGTTTTCTAGCACCTACTTTGATTCCACATGCAAAAACACCCTTGAGCTGTGCTATCTCAGGCCAGTCAAAGAGGCCTTTGAGACGATGCCTTTTTTTCACATACGGAGTCTTTCTGTTCAGAGCAAGGGACAGGAAAAGGGGGAAAAATTAGTGTCATGTCACACTGAGATTCTTACAGGTGGAATGTAAACCTAAATTGACATTATCTTTTCAAATAGCATAGCTCCTTCATAAATATTCTATCATATGAATAGATAGATATGACAGGATGTAACATAGGAGTTTTTACTGCCCAAAATGATTATACCACAACATAATCTAAAAGGAGGTTTTAGTGACCATTAATACATCATATATGTGTATACAGAGAGATATATAAAATATGTATACATGATGTATATATATTTATATTATAACAATGTATCAGGGGATTTTTTACCTTTATTACTCTTGTGAGTTTTATTCTCAAACATGACCACTTAATAGTGGAACAATAAGTCAGGACACCATAAATATTTCATTCAAACACCAGAAGTAGATTCAGGAACTGGATATATGCCACCATTTATGCTCATCCTTGATTCTGGAGAAGTCAAAGTGAAAGGGAGAGTAATTTGAGTTAATGGCTGTTAGACTATCAGTAAGTAAATAATGTCAGACATTAACTGGCTTCCTGAGGCCAAAATCTGCAATTCTGTTAATGTCCCAGACAATCTGACTGAAGTCACTGGGTATAATCAGAAACAAATGTAGCCTTTCTCTTGCTTGTAGGTCCCTCGCTCTTGCTAGGTAACTGGGGCTTGGAACCCCCTGGGGGAACACACACGGCTCCTGCCAATGGATGTGGACTTTTGGATGACAAAAAGCCCTCAGTGAGACTGTGAATGGAAACGGGTCTTGTTTAAGCCACAGAATTCTACATAAGGTTTTGCAAATGGAGAAATGTAATGTGTTGCTAAAATATGGAAAAAAAAAAATCTTCTCTATCCCTTGGGAAAAATATTCATGAGATTGTGGTAAAAGTGACAATATAAGATAGAAGTACCCAGATTCCAAAAACTCTCTGTGTAGATCTCTGAAATATGTGATTCCCCACTATGTTCAATCTGCCTGTACATCTGGTCCCAAAACATGATTTGTGATTTTAATATGGTTGGTGAGACATAAGCTAATATGTTTTTCTCTGTTGGAGCTAAAGCATTCAATGCGGGGGGGGGGGGGGGCGGGGGGGGGGGGGGGAGATTAGAGAGGGAATCTCTAACAATTATGTGAAACGAGAGACAGAGAATTTCCTGTGACAATAGGCCAGGGAAATACAATGTTTCTTAATCTTGCTGCCCATAGGTCACACTGACATCTCTATGGTCTTTATATTTAACAGCTGAGTGGAATGGGGGGGGACCTCACTGTTACAACCATCCTCCTGCCTGAAACTTCATCCTGTTTTGATCCTGTTTACCTTTTTCAAAATGTACCTGTTGAGCTTTCGCATTAAACTTTAGTCAGAGCAACAACAACAATTAGAAAAAAACACATAAACACATTCTTTTTTCTAAAAATGCCAAAGTTGTTCTGGGAGTCCAGTAATCACCGGCTTTTCTACAAGGCAGTCTCAGCTGTCTGTGCCACAGCATTCACAACACACTAATTTTCCATTAAGAAACCTAATATTACGTGTCATATAGCAGCCAAAGGTTTGCAGTGCTGAGCAGTTTCTTTAGCATCTGTCACTGTTTTCTCCTTTGGTATTTGTATCACACTGGTACTGTATGTAGTATGAAAGTTGTAATCAGCTTGCCTTCATTTCATTTCCTCTGTCTGAAGTCTTGTATATGCTGTATGTAACATACCATTCTGTCTTAACAACACGTCCGGAACTTCCCACCACAGAAACACCAGAAAACATCCTCTTAAGATGTCCTGGTTTAATTCTGAAGGGTTCAGCTGGTGCTTGTTGAGAATATCAAAGACAGCATCAATCAAAATGGGAAAGTAACTCTCTGCAGTTTTAAGTGGTAACTTAAATGATAGACTGTTATGGGTTTTAGCACAATGGAGTTATTTTGGCTTTAAAATGTGAATCCTATGTTTTGGGTTGGTATGTTTTTTCATGCCTTTTCTTACCAAGGTGAAGGTGGGTTAAAAATTTTATTTAATCCTTGGGCAATAAGGCCCATAAGAGTATTTTTATTGTAGTGTGATTGATTGCCAGTTTCTTCAGCTCTTACGAAGATGTCTCCGGAGATGTGATATTTGATAGGTACTTATTTTTATAAGCCAGAGCTCTGAAAGAGCCCACAGGGAGCCAGGCACATATTTCTCAGTGAATTTTTGAGTGGCAGGGTGACAACCTCCTCTGCACACCACATTCCAGCTCTAGGGCTTATATATTGTTCCTCTTTCTGAATGCCAACCTCCTCATAGGGCTAACTCCAAGAATGATGTTGTTCTGTGACAGTGGGTTTTGCACCTTATTTTTGAAATGGTGGCTCAGAAAATAGAATTAAGGGTGCTACATTCAAGTTTAGGCCCAATAGCCTTAGAGTAGACCTGCTGTGCTGAGACAATAGAAGATGCCATGGAGTGGGAGGAAGCTTGAAGCCGCAGACTCCCCACTGCTCCATGCTCTGAGGAGAGGTGCAGAGTGGTTATTCCTTCCACAGCTTGGAGTCTCCTTTCTGAAAGTAGGCATGTGTGGCCTCTCCTGTACTGATCATTCCCTTGTAACGTGGGAATGAAAAACATGATGTACTCCTCCTTTTACCTGCTTACCTGCCAAGCTCAGGACACCCTGACTTCCATTTTTAGGATTGCCTATGCATTTTATCCCCAACCGTATGTATCCAAAATGCACAAAGAACATAGGAGCAGGGACTGGACATCAGACCTCCTTTTTTTTAATTCTCTTCGTCCCTACTTAGTGCCTGGGGTGACACTCCCATTCTCTGGCCAATTACATGATTTTTTTTTTTGTGTTTGCGTAGAGCTGCAATGACAGTTATTGTGTATATCCTCTTCCCCAGAATAGCCAGTCTTGTGTGCTTAAGAGAGGTGAGAAATATTGAATTTGATCCCCACTGTAGGGAGATCTGAAGCCCCCTTTCTGTGTTGTGGAGGCATGCTCAGGTCAAACGTGAGTTTTTGAAGTAATTCTGTTGCTTCTCCGCACTTACTCTGTCTTGGTTCATGTTATACAGTGAAACACTCAAGCTAGATGCCTGTTGGATTAAACAAAGGCTATTCCAAAAGAAAGCTCTCCAAAATTCTTACAGTGTAGAGACTGAGGCCTCAGCACCTAGTGGTTTTTGTTCTATGGATTTGCCAGTTTTGCTCTGCACTACTTGTTAGGGCCAACTGATGTGAGCTTCTCGGAGAGAACCAAGGAAGAAGGTAATCATACTGACAGGGGTAGCATCAGCATCTCTGTTGTTAGCTTTTCTCCACTGCTGCTTTTCATGGAGCCTGACTGAATGGGCTTACATTCAGAGTGCTCTGCAATCAACTTGCTTGAATGACTTCAGCAGAGGTATGTCCTCTTCCAGATCTAAACGTTGCTCTTAACTTAATTTGGGAATGGGATTTTCAATTGTCTGACCTTTAAAACTGGATTATTTTTCCCAGAGCAGCAACTGACTTTTTAATTATACAGTAAAGAGAAAAATATTTCATCTTAGGAAAACCAACATTATGTTTATTAGGTTCTAGCTAGCAAAGGATAATAATTTAGTTGCATGTATAATTATATTTATATTTATCTTAGGGAAGAATACAGCATTGACATTTATCATGAGGGGATCTTCTATCACATTTGGAGTCCAAAGAAGCTAATGAATTGATTACAGTAATAATGGGAATAAATGTAATAAATCGTCTTGCACAAACAGAAGTTGAAGTCTGAATTTAGTATTCCTGCAGTATAATTTTTTCAGCTAATACCTATGTCTATAACTCATACTTAAAATAAAAATCTTATAAACTGAATCATGCAA
>NW_008796187.1:785330-786890 GCF_000699145.1 Aptenodytes forsteri
AGAATTATTATTAATTAATAACATTAATTAATTAATTATATTACTAAAATAAGTGAAAAGTGCTAATTTAATTCTACTGTTCTGAACTCTGTGAGAAGGTTGTTATCATTTAGGAATTGTTTCAGAATTTTCATTTTCTTCCAACACAAGATTCTCGTGTTGATGATACTGGGAAATCAGAAATGTAATTGTAAAGTAAGGAGCTTCGGAAATAGATTGAAAGAGGTTGTACAGCTAAGATTTTATAAAGAGAGATCATTAGATTTATTCATTAAATAAAAAGGACTTATCTTTCTAGTACCATGGGATCATATGCTAGATGATCCATGATCAAAATGATAGTATGCTACTGAAAAGAGCATATTTTACCATTAAAAACAGACTTAAAACTACAAAGTTGGCCAAGATTTCATTTAAAAGTGACTAGTAGTTTTACATATCTTAATATCTAATAATATCTCCTGAGTTACTGTAAATGAACATTATTCTTAGAATGTCAGATGTATGTTTTTTTCAAAGTTCAACTCCTTTAAAAAGCCTGTAGGCTCTTCAAACTTGAATCATAAAGCTGAAATTATGTGAACTTTTAAAATGAAATCTGATCATTATTTTGCATTTTATTTGTTCATGGCTTATGCTGTTTGCTCAACATTTTCTTAATTGAAACATGCAGATTTCAAGGATAAATGTGTCACCAATAATTAGAAATAACTTCACTTTCAAAATACTCTAACGACCCGTTAGCCTGTTTCACACATTTTTTGGCCTCCAGGTTTTGAGTCCCAAAAGCTCTAAAGACACCCTCTAGTATATCCAGCTCCTTCTGTCTCTGTTGGTCAAATGGCTGCATGAAAAAGTGGAGCGGGAAGAATTCCCTGGAGAAAATCTTCATCTCATCCTGCTTGCCCTAACACAAGAGTCCAGTGAAATTATGAAGGGAGAGCTGCTATGATACATGTCATTAATTGGAGCTTTATACATCTACATCGTAAACTACTTGGAGGTAAGATGGAGACCGTGAAGTTCTCTGGAATTTACCTATCAAAGACTCTCTGCATGCAAACCAGTAAGTAGAAAGATGACCATTTTATACCCTCACTGCAGTTCTGAAGTGCTCTATTAAGCATGTCTTCAGCACAAGGGTCTCAATACATAGAGATTTCAGAATGCTTGAATGTGCTCATCTCCTGTGTTTTCCTCCCAGTGGAAATGATGCATAGGACAAGAATCTTTTTTTAAGGAGGAAAAACAAAATTATTATTGCTCCAAATTTTTGAAGCTAAATGTGTGAAAGCATTTGGATCTTGCTGTTACTGTAAGTCTCCTTTGGATAATACTCAGTCTGGGTTAGGCTAGTAAAGCCTGGCCCTCAAAGAGAGGAGCAAATCATATTCAGCACTTTTTAAAGCATCATTTTGATGCCAGGTGACAATGGCTCCTTTCAAAATCATAGAATCATAGAATCATACCCAACCCCAATGCCCACTAAACCATGTCCCTAAGTGCCTCATCTACTCGTCTTTTAAATACCTCCAGGGGGACTCAACCACTTCCCTCCCT
>NW_008796187.1:788279-812267 GCF_000699145.1 Aptenodytes forsteri
TCCTCCGCCAGCTCCCTCAGCACTCTCGGGTGGATCCCATCCTGCCCCATAGACTTGTGAGCGTCCAGGTGGCGTAGCAGGTCATTGACTGCTTGAGAAAATATGAGAAATAGAGGGCCGTTGTATTGACCTTTCAATAGAGATCAGCCCTTCTACAGTTGCAGAGTCTACAGCAATAGCTCCTGTGGTACAATATACTGCTCATTGGCAAAAACGCTGAAAATTGCTAAATTGCTGATTGCTCCGCATGTTCCTACTTGCCCACGCTATTACCAAGCCATAGAGAGGGAGGACAAAGAGCAAATTCCATTCAAGGTAATGGGCTGAGGTTGTTCAGCTCATTACTTTACTGTTAGCAAGCATACTGCACACCTTCTTCATAGAGGGCTGTTGCTTATTCTATCCTCAGAACAGCACACCTTGGTGGTGCTGGCTGTGGCACGTTCATTCCCTGGGCTATAAAGCTATGCTAAGGGCTCTAGCACAAAGCAGGTTTGTTTACCTTGCTCAGCAGGTACAGATGATTAACACTCCTCAGTACTTTGAGTGTGAAAATGATAAAGTTGATCCAAAGAATGACCTTGAAACCCACATCTTTCAAGTTATAATGGGATATATATATTTACTTTCTTTCCTTGTGACTTTCAGTAGGTGGTAAATTAGGACCTAGCTAGACGGACAGTTTGTTCACAGGAGTGGGGATGGGGGATTCAAATCAGGTTTCATTGGCATCGCTCAGACTGTGTTGGTTTGTACCAACTGAGCTCTTGACACTAACTTCTCAGATCAGTCTCATTCATCAATTAAACAGGTTCAGATAACATCACCACTATAAAATGTGTTTAAATTTATTTCTGTTTTATGCTGGTGAGGTAACTGTTTCCCATAGACTCACTCCACTGTAAAAATCCAATAATGTCATAGTAAGTATGTATCCTTACGTGTCACATTAAAATCAAGATCCCACTATAGAGTACTTTTAAAATTATGAAATACTAACAGTATAATTTTTTAGCCAGTCAGATTTCTTTTTATCAAAACATAAGTGTACAAATGTGTTTTTTTGTAGCCATCTAACATATATTGTTTTCTATTTCTCTGGACAATTCAACACATCATATTTCATTAAAAAAAACAGGATCACTCTGCCGTAGCTGTGGTTTATGACTTTTAATTACCATAAAAGAGTATGGAAATGCAATAAATGTATTCAAAGAACAATAATAACTTAAAATGTATTTAACGGTAAAGAAAAACTTCCTGAATTTCAAATGTTTGTATTTTGGAGTAAGTTTTATCGGGTTTTAGTCAACAAAATATTACACAGTGGCAATACCTCATGTGAATTGAAATCCCTGCCTGGAAAATCTGATTTTCTAACATAGAAGTTGAGGTGGAGGTTTCCTAGAAGGATGGGTTAGGAAAGTAAAGGAATGTACCTGAGTACTGGAAAAGTCCCAGTGGAAAGGTAGCTAAAGAGAATAACATTTATTTAGTGAACTTGAATAGGAAATAATGGAAATGACATTGAGTAAAAAAGACAAATGAGTGTATTCTTTCCTGCCACTGTCAGCAGAGGAGGAATGTGAAGTGGAGAGAAAGGAGGAGCCAGGCTGCAAGAGGCAAAAATCGGTATTGATCTCAGTAGATATGTATTGATTTACATTAGCTAATGTTCTGGCCCTAATCTGAAGTGGAAGCAGACTTATATTTGTGAATGACCTTGATTAAAACCAGACACTTTACACTTGTGGCGACCTCTAAGGAGGGTCAGGTGAAGACAGCCTCTGGGGTCATGACACACAAATCAAGTTTTACTCTCAACTTGCAGTTTAGTATCTGCATAAAGTGTTCTTCTGAAAAATTGTTCTCAAGTCCAAAAGCTGGCACATAGGAAGGTGACAGAATAACAATGATGACTTCATGAGGATATCTACATCAACCCTTTGTCTCAGGTATTTAATGTCCCTGGAGCCAGAAGAAGAAATTGTTGTCTTTATAAAATATAAAAATTATCTAAAAATTTCTGGATGTGATTAATACTGCACTAAGTGAAATAACATGTAAATACCATCAATTTGTCTTCACAGGCTCTGCAAAGGTCTTGGAAAAGAATTAATCAGATGGTGGGGAGGGTGTGCCTCAGTTTAAAAATATGTTCTATGTTATTCCAAATTTTAGAAGTGATTGTTTTAGTAGTTTATGTTTCTTCCGTCATTAATCAAACAGTTCAACACCATAAAATATCAGTTTCTATGACACAAATTGTACATAAATTGTCTGAACTTATCTGAGAAAAAGAGGCAAAACCACCCAGTGTGTCAAAACAAAATGTATTAGTGGGAAGAAAATCTCTCTCACCCTAGATTTGCACTTTATCAAGTTTCCAACAAAAGTGTAAGCATTACCTAGCAACAACTAAAACATTGGTGTGTTATCAACTTTGTTCTCGTCCTAAATCTAAAACACAGCACTGTACCAGCTACTAGGAAGGAAATTAACTCTATCCCTGCTGAAACCAGGACAAGCAACATTTCAGGCATTCAGGAAAATAGCAAATGTTTTTGTGTGGCCCTCTAGAAGTCTCTGGGAGAAAGGAGTGAAAGCAAATAGAGGGCAATTAGAAAATCACCCTGTAACAATGAAAATAAAAGTCTAAGGAGGAGTGGTGAAATTTAGAATTCTGTTTGCAACATCACTGATCACTCAGAATTTTCTGAATTTGTTAGAAAGTTTTCACGTACCTAATTATTTGGTAGCAAAGGACAACCCCATCCATGTTAGTCAGTAAAGAGTCCCAAAATTGTTCTTATAAATTGTATGGCTCAGTAACAGAAACAGATTGAAACTAGAACTAATATGCTCCTGACTTCTAAAAACTAATGTTTCCTTTTAATTTAACCCAAAAGTTTGGAAATAACTGCCTAGGTGATCCTTATTTTCAGTGGCCTACTAATTATTTTCTTCTTTAAGTGAATAGGTGTCAGGGATGTGCTGGAGTAATTCTTGACCTTTGAAGTCAAAAGGCACAGTTGATTACTGTAAACTCTAATTATCCCTTACAGGGATATTCACAATTGTAACTTTGCTTTGAAGAAATTAGGATCCTTGGTGCATACTTAATGAAGAGAGGAAGGTTACTCCAGGGGCTGAATTAGACCAGGTGACTAACTTTTTTTTCTATAACCTTTTTAGGTTTTAACAACACACTTGAACAACTCCAATGTCTTGAAGAATGAGGCCCAAACACTCAGATATATTGCTGATTTTTAACATACAGAGACGGGGCACAAACCTTTATTAATATCTGATCTGCTGGCAATACTTTGTCTAATGCAGACCAGGATACCATTTGCCTTCTTTGCAGCAAGAGCACATTGTGGGCTCATGTTCAACTTATTGTCCACCAGGACGCCCAGGTCCTTTTCTGCCAAGCTGCTTTCCAGATGGGTGGCCCCCAGCATACATTGGTGCATGGGGTTGTTCCTCCCCAGGTGCAGGATTCTGTACTTCCCCTTGTTGAACTTCATGAGGTTTCTGACAGCCCCTTTCTCCAGCTGTTGAGGTCCTTCTGGATGACAGCATGACCCTCTGGTGTATCAGCCACTCCTCCCAGCTTGGTGTAATTTACAAACTTGCTGAGGGTACATTCTGCCCCATCATCCAGATCATTAATGAAGATGTTAAACAGGACTGGAGCCAGTATTGGGTCCATTAGCATATCAGTTGCAATTTATCAGTGACATACCAGCAGTGGTATTATGAAAAAATTACTGGATGTACTTTGACCTGAAAATATTTCACCTTCTGGATTCTTACAGCTATAGTCAGCAACAGTACTCAAAATTTCCCCATACTGAGGAATTCAAATGAATGAACTCCAGTAGTAAAAAGACAAAAACAGAAAAAAAAAAAGTTTTTTAAAAAAGTAGCAAGAATAATAATCTGCAGGCTTACTTAGTAACCTAAACCTTGCATCAAGATAAAGCATTTATTTCAAGTGACATGTGTAGATCCCTGAGGCTCTGAGGCCACAGCTCATTTGTGTTGTTAGACACTGACACACACAGACTAATGAAAGATAGGGAAAATGTGAGAAAAGAGAAGAAATCTTGGGAGTAAAGGCAAGATAGCTGTCAGGAAGCCATGCATGGACATAAGCAGCTTATAGAGCCTATGTTCAAGTATAGTGTCCCTAAGGAATATGACCTTAATAAATGCAGTCCATTACACCTTTAGAGTCAGTACAGCTTCAAAGCTATTAGCATGTAAACGACTGCATTTTCTGTCACCCAGTATTATCTGATGATTATAAGCATAGCATTTTTTTGTTGTTGTTCATGTGATTCATGCTCCAGTTGTGCTTAAAAGCTACAGAGAAGAGCTACTGGTGTCCGCAGAGCTTGGTACTCTCCAAAAGTTGAATCTAAACAGATTCAAAGACCCCACACTTTTGGATTTTTTTTTTTTTTAATTTCCCAGTATAAATATGTGTTGCCTTTAAGTATTGCTGCACTTGGTTGTTCACTAGAAGACTATAATACATTCCACAGTTATCAAACACATTGAGACTGACCGAGTTGACTATTGATTTAATATAACCTAATGATATAACACCATCATGAGAAAAATGAAACTATGATGTAGAGGGCTATATCATTAGCTACCTGGAGATACACAAGCTTTTCCAGACTTAGTCCCACAGAGGGATCCCAATAAATAAAAAAAGCAAACAACAGTCAGCCTTGATAACCAAATACATCTAAGTTTGGAATAAGATGTCAACTGATGAGGAACGTGGCAAATACTGTGATCCATAATGCTATATTTTTAAAATTAGCATATGGAGAAGAAAATGAACAAAAGACAGCAAAACAGAGGCAGATAACATTGATGAAAAATGTGGAGAAGTAGAAAAAGCCACACTCCTTCCATGCTCATAATCTCAGAAGAATTACGTAACCTAGTTCATTCTGTATTGCAAATAAGAGATGATAATCAGGCTAGACCTGGGCCTAACTTGATTATGAGAGTTGTGCAACTGTTCACAAGTCTGAAGACATGGCAGTCTACATCGTGTCAGTAACTTAGCTACTTGAGAGACTAAAGTCTTCTTAACTGAGGTATTAAATCTGAGCTCGATGGTTTTTGTCCCTGTGCAACACTTACATTTAGATTGTTTGAACTGTCATACTGATCTGAGAAGTGGATGATTTTATCTTCTGTGCTCATATAGATGGTATCTCTTTCTTTCCTTTCTAGTTCTATCATCTTGTCTAGTATGATATGAAGTTATTTAAGACTAGGTTATATCCTTTCTTGACAATGTCCAGTTGTCGAGGATGCTGTCCATACCTATAGCTCTTCCCATGAAGATGATTTAAGATTAATCAAGATTTTCTTATTAAATTTACCACAGTGGACTATAAAAAATAAGCATAATTGTCTTCAGTGAAATCTGGGGTGAATTGGTTTTTTGTACAGGACATGAACCTAACACAGGTTAGGTTGCAGTCTAAGCTGTTATTCTTATTTGACTGAAGCAATTAAACCAAAATTTTGAATTCTGTAAACCGGTTTCCTCCAAAAGAGAAACTGCTGAAGAATGGCCAAACTCTCAGTTCCCTGAACAAAGGAAAAAATTCTCTTGCTCGTGGTGCCAAACTCCTTTCAGCCTACATTTAACCTAAAAGATCTCACTGCTGTGCCACCAGGGCTTTTATGATTCAATCTGGAGGTTCCCATCTGGCTCACCAGTGTCCTTCTCTTCTACCTTGCCTCCACCCTGCCCAGAGCTGTGCTTCATAGTCTCTGTTGGATTTAGCTGCAGTGACTGCAAAGCTTTTAGGGTCCAGCTATTTGCTCTACTCCTTCATCAGGCAGCATGTCTTGCCCTCAGCTAGCGCAGCTGAAGCCTGAAAATAATAATGTAAATGCAAATTGATGGCTGGTTTAAGTTAATGTGCCAAGTTATGAACTAGTAGAGTTTCTGCAATAATAGCCCCCAGAAGATGTAGAAAGGAAAAGCCTAAAGTAATAAGCTCTTCAGCCACCCTGGCTCTGTGATTACATGATTACATATGAATACATGATTCGTTCACTCACATGCCACTTCTACAAAAACAAGACAAGAAGCTGCCTTTGCCCATGCAAATAACATTGTGTAGCAGTCTCAGGAGCGTGTCTTTGTTTTACCAGGATGTATACTTAAACTCAAGGTAGAAGCAATTATTGTTTCAGCTATACCTAGTCCTATGAAGAAATTTAAAGAAATTTAAAAACAGGAAGTAAATGAGTTAGCCAGTGTCAGTTGTATATAACTCAACCCACAGCATTATTATTCTTTAAACATCAACATGTAGTGAGTAGTAATTTAGGAGAAAAACATTTTGTGAAGACCAGTATAATGATATATATACAATTTCACCCTTCAGTAAGCAATATAGCATAGCCATGAAGATTATTTACATACTGACAGCCGGTCTGATAATGCCCTCCCCCCGCTGCCTATCATCTGGGCTGTGCCCACACAGCCCAAGACTACTTGCATAGATCCTAGCATTTAGGAATCTCAGTAGTTTCATATGGTCAGAGGTGGCTTACATAGTCTCCATAAAGTTTGCATGGCCAAAATTTTATTTGCATTGTGATGCTGACTTCTTGCAGCACAATGGTGTTGCAATCCCGTCTCCCGTGCAGCATAAGTGTAGCCATATGCTACTTTTCTCCCAGTGTAATCCTCTATTTCAAATGGTTTTATCCCCATCTGCCTTACGTAAGAATATATCTGGTATTAAAATAGCTTTTGTAGCAGTGGACTTTTTTCAAATTGTTAATCTACTCAATAAATTGTTACTGCCCTTTTCAACTCAAGTAGTTATGACAGCACAGTATTGCATTTCATTTTATTCAGTGGGCTGTGGTATCCCATAACTGTGACCTTTTCTGTGGACAGATGCTTATAGTTGTCAGGAATTATGACTTGTAGTGATCCACAAAAATGCTATTGCATTATGTCCTGATAATGTAGAGTAGCATATAGTATATCATTGCTGTAATAACAGCCTTTGATTTATTCAGTTCTCTTCCACTGTTTGCAACTGGGAAAATAGCAAAACAGAATACAAATGTATCAATTTGTAGCACCATTTTTTTTTGTTTGTGAAACTAACTGGTGTCATTGATGCAAACTATTTGCTTCTCTAGATACTCTATTATTTGAGTGTGTGTTTAAATTATGATTTTTCTCTAGGTGTAAGGACACCCATAGAAACACCTCCTTTTCAGACTACTCTGCAGTCTTTCCATCAAATCTGACATTATAAATGTTTGAACATAAAAATCAATTGCATGATACGTCTAGTGCTTTTCTTAGCCCACAGAGCTACTATAATTCATAGTTATAAGTCAAGCCATGTAAAACTATTTAAAATTACTAACAATATAAGCCCCTATAAAACTGCCATAATCCTTCCCTGCAGGTTATTTCAGTGTAAATTTTCTGTAACATATGGATGCTCATCTGATCTTCCCGCATCTGAATATTTTGGAAATGAGGATGACTGTACACATAAGGGTTGAGCTTCAGCGATTCCATTGACTTTTTATTTAAATATATTTTTAATATACGTCAGGCAGCTTTATCTAACCCTCTAAAAATTCTTGTGTATATTCCACAGCAGTTAAACCATAGAGAATGAATTACTTGTAAAAACATTCAGTAAATTACTTAATGCATTACTTAAAGTTACTCAGAAAACAAAATATGTGATAAAATTTGAAAGGTCAAAACTGAAGTGAAACACTTCAGACAAAAGGTTATGAATAAAACACATTATCTCACTCTTTCTTTGCCTTCATTGTCACATTTGCATGCAGAGCTCCAGAATTTCACCTTTCTGCCCCCAACTCGTTTTTCTAGATCTGTGTGGGCATTTTGTTTCATTAACAACTCTGTTGATTAACAGCTTCAATTTTGGCAAAAGCTTCAAACCAGGCAGCCTTTGTGGACATTTTTTTTTCCTTCTACTGCTCAGAGATCTGTAGTTATCAACATGGTGTTTGAATATAGCAAATGCCTATACTTTGTGGGTGTCTTTGGGGGTGAAAGTGAAAGATCACAGCTCCTTTGTCAGTTGCCATCACTTAAGAGTCTTTCTCTTTCTCCTTCAAAGCACATGTCCCAAGGGGCAAAAAAGATTACAGACTCTGATGCTCTCCTTTACACATGTAAAAAAGATGCCACCTATCTTCAGATTTCTTTTTTTCTTTTGTTTCCTTAATTATTATCTTCCTGGGGGAAGCCAAACTAATTTTCTTTAAAATAAGTAAAGTACAACATTAGACTTGCTTTTTTTTCCTTCCTTTTTTTCCTCCTTAAGAGGCTGTTTAATCAGATCTGTGGAAGTGATAAGGGAGTATGCTAGTCTCTAACTTTGCAATTATTTTAAGTTTTTTGAGCCTATCCACAGCTATTCTCTGTATTCCTCAGCGTCCTTTACAATAAAACTATTATGGCAAAGAGCTTGACTGCATTGTGGCTACTCCTAATGTTTATTCATAAGCTTTTGCTTTTGGAATTAATTTGTAAGGTCAGTCTGGGAACCCTTATATGTACAATTATGTTTCCATAGGCTTCTTCACAATAGCAATCTGCCACCATGCAATTCAGTGTGCCTGCGGGCCGGGCCCGGGGGACCTGCAGGAATGGGCTGACAGGAACTCCATGAAAGTCAGCAAGTGCAAATGCCAAGCGCTGCCCCAGGGAGGACAGAGCCCCTGCAATGGGACAGGCTGAGGCCGCCGGGCCTGGGGAGCAGCTCTGTGGGAAAGGCCTTGGGACGGTACTGGGCCGCGAGCTGAACGTGAGCCCATGGTGTGCCCTGGCAGCAAAGGCAGCCAGCAGCCTCCTGGGCTGCATGAACAGGGGTAGAGCCCATAAACTGAGGGAAGGGATTGTCCTCCACTCTTTGGTACTCCTCAGACCACATCTAGATACTGCGTCCAGATTTGGGCCCCAACACGACAAACACCTGGACAAACTGAGGGGAGCTTGGGGAGGGTCCCCATGGCGATGGGGCTGGAGCACTTGCCCCATGAGGAGAGGCTGGGGGAGCTGGGCTGGGACAGACTGGAGAAGGGATGCCTTCAGGGGACACCCACAGCCTATGAGAGGTCATCATGGAGATGGAGCCGGGCTCCTCACAGCGGTGTAGGGCAAGAGATGGGAAGTACATGTTGAAACAGGTTCCGGCTGGGTATAAGGAGAAACTGTTTCCCCATAAGGAGAGTGAGGCAGTGGAGCAGGTTGCCCCAAGAGGCTGTGCCTTCTCCATCCTTGGAGGGATTCAAGCCCCAGCTGGAGCAAGCGATGAGCAGCCTGGTCTGATCCCAGAACTGGCCCTGATTTGGGCAGGGGCTTGGACTAGAGACCTCCCGAGGTCCCTTCCTGCCTGGATTAACTTGTTATTCTGCGCTTTCATGTCTGATATAAATTACACATCACAGATAACCATGCAGAAAGCTTCATCTTTAAGCTTTAATATCTTAAGCATCTTTAACAGTGGCAGAACAGCACAGCACTGGAAATGTTATTCAAGGCATTAATTTCAGCTAGAAGTGGTGAGACCAGGAACTGCACATCTTAAGAAGCAGAAATGCTGTACAGTAAATAGTGAGTTTCTGAGAAATTGGGAAATCCAATCAGTGTTGTGTTTCAACCACAAAAACTGGATGCCAGGAGTGCATGAGGTCTGGTTTGCTTAACTACAGTGCATGGCTAGAGCATATCATGTAATCTCCCTTCTGTGAGAATGTTGACACACATTTCATAGTAGCAAACAACAAATGATGTGTTAACGAGTATCACAGCTTGCCATAGCTGCAGACTGAACTTGCCTTCTGAATAAGCCAGGTTGCCTGACTCTAGGTTTGATGGTGATAACACCACCTCTGGGAAGCAAATCCTTATGCTTGTTGTGCTGATGTCTTTGACTGTTTATTTTTGAAAGGGTAGAGAAAAAGGGAAACCACTGTGGAGCTGGAGAGTTTCATCTTGTGGTGAATAAGCTGCAAAATCTTGATAAATGAGAGATTTTTGCCCAAAATGTGAGAATTCATATTCACTTAATTTCTGCATAGCTTTTTCTTGTTTTCTTCTTTTGTTTCATGCATGATATTTTTCTTCTGTAAAAATATGACTTCTATTTGGTTATGCTGAGAGGAGTGTGCAGACCTGAGAGTGGAAGGTATTACAAAAGTGTGAACTTGCTTGAAACCATGATCTATTAATGCAAACTGATGATGAAAAAAAATATTTGTATGCTATGTAGCCCTTTTTCAGACAACATGGGTGAAGTTTGGATAAGTATCTCTGGTAGAAACCGTTACAAAGTTTACTTTGCATTGGTGCAAATTGGATATTTTTCTTACTTTTCCTTTTCTAATTTTATTGTGCTGCACACGGTGTCTTTTTCTTTTTATCATCTTTTTTCCACAAGATACTTCCTAAGTCCTCCATTTTGGTTCATTCCAGATGCCATAAACCAACGCACAACAGACAAGAAGTCACTGCATGTATAATATATCTGCCTGAGTGTACAAGTCTTCATATGTTTTCACTTCAATGATTAATACATATTTGACCTGAAGCACATTAACTGGTGTAAAAGTAATCTCAAGTGTCATTACTACATGTATTTTTAATTGCATTTTTCTTCAGTGGATTTCTGATGTACTTTAAAAAGGAGGTCAATATCATTCTTTTTATTTTACATATGAGAAAAAAAAGAGGTGTCTACAAGGAAAAAGATATACCACAAACTTGGAATTAAATAACGAAAATATTGAGAGTGTTGAATGGCTGTAGGAGGGATAAGAGGCAGAAGGAGGAGAGGAGCTTAATTAACTGGTTTTACCTCCTTCCAAAGAAAGCACGGTGAAATGATCTCAGAAAGTTACCCATGGCAGCACTGAACTCAGAGCATTGTATGATTAAGCTTGTTCTCAGTTGACTTAAAGTGTCACACGTGTCTTGTAACACGTCCCAAACATATTAGTATTTGCTAGAAGCGGCACCAGCTTGAACAAATTCATCAACCTCGTTAGTAGCATTTCGTACTGCATATACAGTTTTTCCTACTGTAAAAAAAAAACAAACCAAAAACCAAAAAAATTGTAAAAAAACCCAAAAAAACCCCAAAAAAAAACCCACAAAAAATTGATTTAGCAAAAGTTAAATTAATCATTTCACTATTGCTATTAAGGGATTAGTAGACGTAGCGTACAGCTCATCTTCAGAAGTATGACAAGACATAGAGGCTCTGCTCTGTCACTGCTGCCTTTTGTGTTGACTTAATTTGGCCTCATTATTTCCTTGCATTGTCTTTTCTCCACACCTGTGTGATTCTCAAGCAGTTATCTTTAGTTTATTTTTTGATGTTCATCTAGTCAGTATAGTGCCTGACCCTTCGTTATCTACATGCCCAGCCTCCTTGGTCTTGCAGATTCCCTCGGCATGGATAAAAACCAGTCAGTTCTTATCATTGTACTCACCTACCTGCTGGAAAGGAATGGATGAAAATAAATAAATGAATAACTGGATTTTAGTTGTGCTTTCATCTTCATCAAGAAAACACTTACCTGGTCCATCATCAGCGATAAGCAAGCTATACCAGTTGCATGCTGAAATATTTTTATCTGTATAGGAATCTTCTTGTAAGAAGCACAAACACAAGTATTCCTCAGGAAAAGGCATCATTATTTAACTGATAAATTTGTCACGCTTTTCAGAATAAGACTCCTTCCTCCTTTACTGAATGCCACCAAAAAGTATCGTTCCGATTACATTTTCCAGCTGATAGTGTAGCAGAAATCACTGGTGAATATGGAGGATAATATTAGAAAGCTATCTTTGCAGTTATTTCTCATACAAAATTTGATAATTAAGGGATGAAAAACAAAGGTAAAAAAAATGAAAAAAATAGCTAATACTATCTGCAAAGATTTTCATTATCATAGATGCTAAATAGGTTCTCAGTATCTATTTTAGTTTTGCCTTGTAATAGATAATTCTATATGATATATACAAATACTATGCATTACCACTCTGCACAGTAATGCAGAGTGATAAAAGTGGCAGAAACTGAAAAGGTCTCTAGGAAGAAAAAGTATATAGCCATGTCCATGCTGTTAACACACCATTTGTACACGGTAGAACTGACTTTGAAACTTTCACATTTGTAAATCCCCATTACCTTATTCAAAGTAAAATCCATATAGAGGGCATAGAAATGTTGTTTTGTATAACATCCTTCACAGAAATGAATTTTTCATGGCAAGGTATTTCACACTTTTTGCGTAAGTTGCCTGGGTTATCTATGTTGAAGTGACTTTGGTTTGATGGCAAGTGAGTATGATGCTTCTTTAAGTGCTAATTCTTCCAAGGAGCGTCGAACTAAGATGTCAAAAAATGAATGAAGATGACGTGGAAATGTGCCTGAAAAAAGTAATTAAGGCAAGCTCATATTTTAGTGTTTTAGTCTACTCTATGGAAATACACTTTTTGAATGAAATGTAAGTGACTGTACCTTCTTTTACAGCTACAGCTTCAGACAAACTCTGATGCTATAACGAAGAGAAGTGTTGTCGTCTGGATTAATGGAAAGTCTAATAGTCTAGTCTGAAGCTGAATATTCATTCATCAGATTGGAAACATCTTTTTCATGTAGTCATATGAACACTTAGCAAAACAAAAATGCATGCCTCCGATTTTCCTTGTGCTTACAGTAAAAATGTGTATTTCTGCACATCCTGAAGTAATATGTATATCTACTCTTCTTCCCACCAGAGAAAACCATTAATAACAAATATAAATCTCTTCAAGCACTTACAACCCACAGTGTCTGCAGCCTCATATAGCTTTTCAAATAGTAAAACTGTTTTAAGAAGAACTTTATATTTTAAAAATTAACAGATTGGCTAACATTATCAGGAGCTGAAAACTGGGGAATACTTAAATATAAATTTTGGAAGCTAACTGTAGGCTGTTGTTTGAAATCTAGAATAAAATCATTAATCATTAGAATGTTTCTTTGAGGTAGATGACAAATATGTTACTATTACTGCAGCCTGAAGAGGCTAAAGGCAGATGTGGTTAATAAATACAATATTTTGAGGATAGGATTTCTAGCACCCCTGTTAAATTACAAATAATATTTTTCATTATATTTATTCCCAGACTGTAAATAGAATAATAAACAATTCAGTTGAAATATTTTTTTTCTATCTTTAGCTTTTTGTGTACTATTTACTTCATATAAGCAGTCAATATGGAACATTTTTCTTAATGGATTGAAAAAATACATGAACATGCTTTCATTTAAAAAGAAAAATTTCCATAGCAGTATTAATAACAAAACCACAGACTCTGTTGTGAATTTCAGATAAAATTCTTACCATTTGTCATTTTTGCCTTAGCCTTACACCACAGAGCCACTTACACCACAACAAAGAAAATCCTATATCCTTAGAAGATGTCTAAGCAAAATATTATTTAAATATTATAATATAACATTATGAACATGAATTAATTTGATAGATTTCTGTGGGATGACCTGCTATACACTATATTCAACACATATCAGAGTAGCTATTTTGAAGGAAACTGAAGGGATGTGTTACCAGAAAAAGGGAAAATGCAACAATGTAATCATTACAATGTACATTTTAAATTGCTGCTTTCATGCAGCAATTTAATGGCCTCAAGTTGTGCCAGGGGAGGTTTAGATTGGACGTGAGGAAAAATTTCTTTACTGATAGAGTGGTTAAACATTGGGACAGGCTGCCCAGGGAAGTGGTGGAGTCCCCATCCCTGGAAGTATTTAAAAGATGTGTAGATGAGGCGCTTAGGGACATGGTTTAGTGGGCATGGTGGTGTTGGGTCGACGGTTGGACTCGATGATCTTAGAGGTCTTTTCCAACCTTAATGATTCTTAATGATTCTATGATTGTTAGCTTTCAGTGCCTTCTGCTAGCATAAATGAGAGCGCTCTCACTTCCAAGAAAAGGAAGTAAACCTTCCTCATCGGTTTCCATGCTGTTCCCCTCTAACCATGTCAATCAACATGTCCCAGTTTTACCTAATGCTGGGTACTACTGATTTATCTAGTTAGCAGATCTCCATGTTTCACTGTATGCGCCTGGTACTATTTCTAATAACAGTCCTCTTCCCAGCATGGAGGTGCTTCTGGCACTACCATAATTTTCAGTGTAATCTTGTGGTTTTCTTCCCATCTGATATTGCAGAAATCTGTGTGATCATACTAAGAAGCTGCAATACTTGGCATACTTAACTTTGCTCATTTTTCTTCTAGGTGTGTGTACGCCACATTACTGCCAGATAGAAGGAAAAGAGTGAAGTTCCTCTCACTGAAGTCACTGCAGAGTTTGTGTGTGCTTATGGCTCAGCCCATAGGATATAACCATTTTCACTCAAGGCACTCTCATGGGTCTCAGGGTGCTCTGCAGAAGTGGTAGACATGAAGTGACTTGTGGTGTGGGAGTTTCAAATATAATTGTTCTTTCCTGGCACTCTATCAGACCTAGACACATGAGCTCTTTTAGAAGAGCTGCTGGGAGATGCTCACCCCACATATTCACGGCATCTGTTGGAGACTGCTGACTTATTTTCTACTTGCTGAAAATCCAAGAGTCCTGCAGGTAGTGAAACGTGTCCCCTGAACAAAACAAACTGCTAGGCACAGACTGATTTTCCCAAATTTTACCCTCAGGAAATCTTTTCAAGACAGAGAACAATGAATTTAGACACTCTTCGGGCATTTTGGTATCGCAGCAGCGATCTGAGCTACTGCTGACTAAACCTGGCAGAGAATCAGAAACAGCACAGGCTCCCGGTGTAGCACTGAGCCCAATATGATGAGCCCAGCTGACAGGCTGATGCAGCTAAGCTGCTGCCAGCATCTTTGCACGGTGCCATCCTGGGCTATACAGACCTATCAGTTTGAGCTGGTACTTGCCTGAACTTCCTCCCTCCCTTGTTCATTTTTTGTGACTTGATACAATACTGCATCAAGAACATCCTACAACTATCTTGACATCCAGAATTTAGACAGTTCAGTAGTCAAGGGGATCGGGCCTTTAGCTCTCTGCTGGGATTGCTATGAATAGATTCAGTAGTCTGAATTTAGACAATTCAGTAGCTAAGGATTGGGCCCTTAGCTCTCTGCTGGGATTGCTATGAATAGCAGGCTTCGTGGACCCATAAAAGGGGATGGCATCATATGCACCAGGTGCCTAAATGTATCTGATCATTGTTTGAACAGCTTCAGCTACATCAAATAGGAATACCCAACCTCAATCCAGTACATCTAGAAGTAACGGGGAATAAAGTGCGCTAACTTCTCAAGTATGTGCCTTCTGGGGGTTTAGCAGATCATACTGATTTAAGTACTGCTGAGGCTGCACTTTTAGCCATTCAGGAGTAGAAAGCTTTTTAGAAATGTCTAGCAACATTGGCATTGTCAATAGATGCAGCAACAGCACCAGCCAACTTCTATAAAGTTTCTCAGCTAATTTGATTTTCAGCATATACTTTTAGCAAAGCTGAAGGCCAGGCAAATCCAAGTAGTATCTAGAGACAGCTCAATTACTTTCTGCCTGACCTGATGCACAGACAGTAGTTTTCACTCACTCCCCTACAGAAGAACCATCCCATAAAACAACACGGTCCTTGAAACTGCTCTCTGTAACCTTTCAGGCAAGATCCACAGGTGATATTTACACCATGATGTGGAAGACAGAAGGATAGGTAATACTTTGTTGTTTTCTTTACTTACAGGATGTACAATTTAAAATTTTCCTGATTATCACAGGATGGTGGCACCAGGCCCAGGATATCTACTCCGGACAGTAAGACTTTCTCAGTATTAAGGGACTGGAATCAGGTATACGACATCAACACAACAGGCTTATTCTTGGATGTCACAGTGCCAGCTCTCTACTGTAACAGTCTATATGACACTTGGAGAAGACAACTGATTACTTCATGTACCTGGAGGGGCAGAGGAAAATATACCAACATATGCCCAAGCAATTTCTAATATTTACCAGAGATTGCAGAAATACGACTTCTAGAAATAGCATGCCATCCCACTGCTACAGTCACTGAAATATCATTCTCCTAGACACCTCAAAATGGCTACTGCATATGTGCAGATCATGTGCATTGTAGAAAGCACTAAATCTTGTGGTTTCAGATCTGTCAGTATTTCCATAGCTGCAAGGACTGACCGTAAGTTCTACTTTTGATTCATTTGCCCTATCCTTTTTTCATTTCTGTTATTTAATAATGAATATCTTAGAAAATAAGTCCCTCCTTTCATTCACGTTTCACCAACTGCTTTTGCAGACTGTTGATCCCTAGTTTTGCGAACATCAGTTTGATCAGGCTTTTTTCTAGTAACGAAACAGTATTTATGTAGTTGCCTAATGAATCTGTTTACATTACACACCTGCCTTCTCCTTCTCTTCAGCGATGAAGTGATTGCTTTTTCTTCTCCCAGTTCATCAAGTAAAGTGAGATTGTGTAAGACAAAAATAGAAAAATTAGCTCTTTTGACAGTGTACTTCATTGCCCGCTCACAAAAAAGTAGACAACTCAATATGAGCTTATGGTTTGCTTGTTCAGTGATAAAATATGCCCTTCAGTGGTCCTCTGTGGACCTCTCCTGATGAGATCTCTGGGATACTCTATAAAAAGTTAAATTTGAGATGCTTAGATTGAGATGATATCTCAAGGTAGTTATCTTAAAATACATCAGGGCATGTTCCCCCTCTACTCTGCTCTGGTGAGACTCCACCTGGAGTACTGTGTCCAGCTCTGCAGTCCTCAGTACAAGAAAGACATGCATTTTTTCGAGCGGGTCCAGAGGAGGGCCACAAAAATAGTCAGAGGGCTGGAACACTTCTCCTTTGAAGAAAGGCTGAAAGAGTTGGGGTTGTTTAGCCTGGAGAAAAGAAGGCTCCAAGGACACCTTGCTGCAGTCTTTCAATACTTAAAGGGGGCTTATAAGAAAGATGGGGACAGACTTTTTAGTAGGGCCTGTAGCGATAGGACAAGGGACAAATTTTTTTACGAGGGTGGTGAAACACTGGCACAGGTTGCCCAGAGAGGTGGTAGATGTCCCATCCCTGGAAACATTCAAGGTCAGGTTGGATGGGGCTCTGAGCAACCTGATCTAGTTGAAGATCTCCCTGCCCATGGCAGGGGGGTTGGACTGGATGACCTTTAGAGGTCCCTTCCAACCCAAACCATTCTAGGATTCCATGTTGTAATCAAAAGGACCTGCTCATCTCCTTTCATTCAAAAGAGCTGAGGATGACCAATGTACCTTTAGATTTGGTCAAGATGAAATTAAATATATGATTGAAAATATGCACATCAAAATCACTGTATTAGTTTTCACGTTCAAGGAATCTGTATCAGAGAGATAGCATGAAGATAACTTAATATCATTACTTCTCAAGCAATTCTGCATGAAAAAAAATTGAAATGCACTCAACCCTATGATTTGATTTTACCAAAATTATTTACTAAAGACATGAGCAAAAATATGTGGTTTTAAAAGTGTATGATTTTTTCCCCTTAACTGATAATTTACTCTTTTGTTCTCCAGTAAATTATTGGAATACTATTTCCAGATGTTTTTTTCTGTGCCTCTCCTCTCCTCTTATCACACGCTAAATATTTAAAAGAGGGATAAGATAAACACACAAATAGAATAAGATCATGTTTTTGTCTACTAAACCATATAGGGATCTCAAGGGTGTCTGAGAAGAAAAGAAAACTACAGGAAACTGAAATCTCTTCAGTAGATCAATACACAATTGATGCCAGCACAGCAACTTGGAATTAATGGACAGAAGAGTTTTATGACTACGTCTTCCATTTAAAACACTGTAGATCCATTTTTGCACAATGATCAAACCCAGGAAATTCAGCCTTGAAACCAAAATATCTTCAGCTGAACATTTTTCTAAACAAAAGCCACTCAAGTGAAATTAATTATTTCCACACAGCCAAGGGGAACTGGATAATGGAGCCCTTGGGACAGGTGCCACTCCGGGAGGAAAAGAACCTTACACATTCGCTAATGTAGTCTGAGCAGTATTTTTCACGTGGGCTACTCTGAGCAGCTCTGCAACCTAATGAGGCACCCTGTGAAATGCATAGTGATGGGCAGTTCAGAAGGAAAAAAGGAGACTTTGTAGACCTGAAATTTAAGCTTGAAGCAGTCTTTTAACCTTAGTGGATGCAAGTGGCCAACTGTTGACAGATTCATTTATTCTGCTCCATTCTTTGTCATATTCTCTGGAAAGTGCTAGAAGCGATGTTCAGTTTAGTCTATTTGGGAGCCTGCTTTAAAATCCCAGATGAGAAAAAGGGCTAGAGGGCCAGTACTGTAATTTACAGGAGCAGGGCTGACATTCTCATAATGTTTACCCCAATCCATAACAATGGGATTTTATAAAACCCAGCACTTTTTTAACTTCTTCTTTGCATCCTTGCTTCCTGTGGCTCTGAAATGGACAAATTTCATATGTACCTTTTTGTCAGAAGCAACATGATCTGGGTAGGCAAGGCTGAGCCTGGTTTCCAGATCAAAGCCACCCTGTGAAAACAGAATTGCCATGCGATCGTCTGCATCTGATAGTGGAGATGCACCCACAGCTCTGCTGCTTTTCCCCGGGGCACTCTGTACACAGAAGCACCACCTTTCCAGCTATAGCTGTGCCCAGTATGCCTCTCTGGTTCAGGTGTATAACCTCGTAGCTGGCTCCTCAGTAAGCCGTTGCACGACTGCCATAACTGCAGGATCAGGGAAATCCTTCCTGATTCCAGCTGGGATTTTTATGCCTCCTTTAACACAGTACAAAGAGGTCAATGAGCATCTGGTTCTTAATCTGCAACCACCACTCAGTTGCTGATTCTCTTTGTATGTGTCCTCCAGCTTCATTTCTTCATGTAAAATGGGACTAACCTTACTTCTTCACAAGAGTGCCAGGAAGTCTACTCAAGTATTATACATGCCTTGTGAAATGTGATATATATGAAAGAATTTCAATCTGTGATCCTCCACATCTCTAACTTACTGCAGTATTATTTTAAAGAGGATCAGAAAATTGCAGAAACACCTGAAAACACCACATTATGGTGTTAGAAACACTATAATGCAATACATAACTAGTTTGAAGACCAGTACTCTGTATATTTTGAAAGAAATAAAAATACAGAACTTGATGCTTGCGATAACTGGGAAACTGCTGGAGTTCAAATCAGAGTTGAAGAAAAAAAGGTAACAAAGATAATTTTCAAAGTTAATCTTTGAGGGTGTTTGTTCTAAAACAATTTAGGTAATGCCAGACTAAGTGTTATAATACTTAAAAGTTTAGCTGATATTATTTTAAAAGTATGCAGTTTCCATGCTATTTAGAACTTGATGCTTGCGATAACTGGGAAACTGCTGGAGTTCAAATCAGAGTTGAAGAAAAAAAGGTAACAAAGATAATTTTCAAAGTTAATCTTTGAGGGTGTTTGTTCTAAAACAATTTAGGTAATGCCAGACTAAGTGTTATAATACTTAAAAGTTTAGCTGATATTATTTTAAAAGTATGCAGTTTCCATGCTATTAGATCTCTCTTAAAAGAATATTTCTGTGTTACTATTTCTTTACTCTTCTGTGTCATCAAGATTCAGCAGTGAGGCATCAATAGATTTGGGGGGATTGGAAAAAGTTGTAGGCCTATAACTTCACTGTTTTCTCCTGAGCTCTTAAATCCTCTTCTCAAAGCCCGGATAAGTATACAGTATATTTTATCAGAAAGAGTATGAAGTTTCTGCCTTTAATTGCACAATATTGAGAAGACAGAGAGCCCAATCTGTGCCAATCACAACGCAATGCAGATTTGACCTTCACTGTCACGGAAGCAGGCACAACAGTGATAAACAACAGTGTTCCACCTCTGTTATACGGACTAAAGAGGAAATTAATGAGAACTATGAGAACAGTAAGACTTCTACAAGGAGAGCTTAAACACAACAATATCTTACCTGTTCAGGGGACTTCAAGGAAAGGAAGTTTTTTACTGATAAATACTGTAAAAGAACCAGATGAACTGTCATGGAAGCAGGCACAACAGTGATAAACAACAGTGTTCCACCTCTGTTATACGGACTAAAGAGGAAATTAATGAGAACTATGAGAACAGTAAGACTTCTACAAGGAGAGCTTAAACACAACAATATCTTACCTGTTCAGGGGACTTCAAGGAAAGGAAGTTTTTTACTGATAAATACTGTAAAAGAACCAGATGGAAATAGCTACAGAAAAAATAAAAAAATGAAAACTTCAGAGGGAAAGAGAAACTGTGGTTTAAAGCCTGTAAAAATGGAATCGTGAGAAAAAAAATTCCAAAAATTAATTTCTTGTTTGAAAAAGTCATCTCTGACTTGGTCATTGCTTAGTTAGGAGTTTGCTTCAATGATCATAAGGTACTTATTTTAGAATGTTTTGATAAGTTTCAGAAAAAAAAAATCAACAAAATAGAACAGAACAAAACAAAACTCCAAAGAAATTATCTTCTTTTGTTAATTTCTTTTCATAATTTCTGGAAGAAATTATCTTTCATACCTGGTTTTATTACTTTTATTTTTTAATAAAGAAAAGGTCTGGCTGTATTCCATAAGAAATACTGCAGTCATAAGGAAACACAATGAAAATACACATCTTTGAAATTTGAAATTATCCTTCTCTGCTATGACGATGTGCTATATCATTCAGTGTGTTCAACCAGAAGGGTACCTCTAATTTAGTATTAAGACATCCTTTGAACATAGCTCAGAAATATGCTCTTTAACGTAGAGATATGTTTGATCACACAGTAAAGATGTATTAGTTATCTTTTTCAATTAAAAATCTGAATATATGGAAAATAAACTGGACTTTTAAATTGTTATTAAAATAATGGTAATTCTTTGTATGCATTTTTAGCTTTCCAGTTAGAGTTGAACAGAATAAGGTCTTCCCTACTGAAGAACTTTGATATTTTTAAACTTTTCTTATTCTGAGACTGTGAAAAAAAGAAATTTTCAGTCTTTCAAATAGTTTTTTTCTTTGTCAGGAATCTATTTATTTCAAAATTTCTTATGAAACAACAAATCCTACTTTCAGTCTCTTTTTTTCTTTTTACGTTCTTATATATCAGCCAGTGAGACAAGTTAATAATTATCACTTTTGCTAAAATCGATTCTTAAGAGTCAAAATAAATTAAGAAGCAAACTAAACATGCATTATTATTGGAACCAAAGAAAACAACTTACAGAGCTAAATTTTCATAGAAGTTTAGTAACTCTTTTCCTTTTGAATCTAAAATTACTTTCATTTGAAAGAAAAAGACAATCAATGTTTATTAAAGGCCAGAGCTTGGGAAAAATTCTGAAGAACCATTCCTCCTACGTACTATACTATGGGCTAAATCAGCTGTAATATACATTGTTTTACAAGTCCCACAAAAGATTTGTGTTACCATGTGGTGGACATTAATTTATTTCTTTATACATCACTTCTATGTTTACAGCATCTTTAGGGTTCAAATGACATCATTAAAAATATCAAATCTCTTATTCAGGTGTCCTTGACAAAGTTTTTTGTGTTAAAACAGGCAAAAAAAGAAAAAAGCATCATCTCATAACATGCTCATCTCTGAGAATAAACTTATTGCTGTGTAAGAAATTGACACATGAAAAGATTGTATTGCCTTTTACCTGATTAACAGAAGCAAAGGCTTTCTCTTGTTTCAAAGTCAATTCATTGCCTTTTCAATTTTTGTTCCCAACAAAGTTCCCAATTAGCCAGGCCTCTCACAACCCTGGCTCCTTTCCACTTGCACCCTGAACTTACCAACGATCTTTTGTTACAGCATTTCTAAGAACATTTGCAGGCGTGCTTCTTGTTATTTTACAGCATTTCAGAGACCCCTTGTGTTTATTACCAACCCAAAGAGGATGCTTCTCTTGATTGCCATACAACCGTTGGGGGGGGACACAACCTGTGTATTTGCAGTACTCTGAAGAATGCTATTATGAGCCGGGCATTTGTTGAAGAATTCCCATACCTTGTTTGTTTGAAAACCCACTCCCAAGGAATGACCTCTCACCAGCCACTTGTCTTGAAATCATCCTTAATGCAATTAATTCCGATGTGAATTACAAATAGAAATAGGTATTTGCTATACTTCAAACACGAAAAACAATTTTAAACACTTACAGAAGACAAAGAAGAAGAAAAAAAATAGAAGAAAAAAATTCATCTTGATCATTTTATTTCAAACTTAAAATGAAAAGACTGTCTCTCCCTGAAATCTGCTAGTTTGCTGGGAATGTTTTCCTGACAGTCACCCAATCAAGAATTCCTCCCCCAGGTTACTTTATGTCTCAGGTTGCACTTATTAAAAAACACACTTTCTTGATGGAGTATGTTCATTTTGTCGCTCTTCGCCATAGCTGAACTTTCCAGGAAGTCTAGGTATATTTAATCTTTTTTATTAATATTTCCTCTTTATAGTTTTTTCTTACCTATTCAAAGGCAGGCTTGACACTTTTCTTACTAATTTAAGGACTGTATCACCTCTCAGGAGATACATAAATGTGACTTATTCAGACCAGGTGCCTTCTCGTGTACCAGACTCATCAATTAGCAATTCCTTTACTCAACAATGGTAAAATTCTTCCTTTCCTTTGCCCTTGGTGACTCAAGGTGCACATTTCATTGTGAAGTGTGTCCATGTATTGAACTTTCATTTATATCAGTATGAAAGTTCATAGAATCTTTTTATTAACAGCCAAATGGGATAAAGTCATATAGCTCACTACTGTTTTTTTACCAAGGTCAAATATGATGGTAATTAGCTAACAAATATAACTGTGAAAAGGCTGACCCCTCATATCTTCCAGTAGGACTGTTTCATACAGTCTGCAATGATTAACTTATTAAGGGTTTCTCTTGCACTCAAGGTGCTACTTTAGCCATTTCTTAAATGTTTTCATAATCTGTATAAACAATTCACAACAATTTCATGCCATATGTGTATTTTGGTTCTTTTCAGATGGTTGTAGTATTTGTCTACAATTTTTTGTATGATTTTCTGTTCAAATGCAACAGTTTTGCTGAGCAGCTGGACAATGCTTAGGTCAGTGATTTTTTTGCCTAGCTTAATCAGTCACTCATACTGTTCCTTTCAGACACAGATTTCTCCTTTTAAACAGGTTTTTCTTTCATGTGTTTCTGCTGCTGCAATCCATATTTCTCATTTAATCCACTCTATTGTAACATTGTCTTGTCTTTCTTCCAGCATCTTACTTCATTCTTGTCTTCATTCTGGGAAAATCTTATATTTTTTCCAAGTCCAAACAGGAACTGATTGGAATCAGAATGGTCTTTTTCCAGTTTGTGGCTATGATTCCCACTGTATTTTTTTACTGTTTTAGGGATTTCACAAACCATCCAAAATTACAAGGCCTAATTTAAATTTCTTCTAGTCATGTATTGCATTCCTCAGGGTTCCACCTCCATGGCAGCTGCTGTTAGCTGCTGCTCCACAATGCTCATTTTCTTCCTGTCCCTCTGTTTTCAGTTAGACAATTCTGTCTGTCACTCAGCTGCTCTACTTGTTTACTGTGTCCTGTTTTCAGCTGGGATAGAGTTAATTTTCTTCCTAGTAACTGGTACAGTGCTGTGTTTTGGATTTAGGATGAGAATAAAGTTGATAACGCACCCATGTTTTAGTTGTTGCTAGGTAATGCTTACACTAGCCAAGGACTTCTCAGCTTCCCATGCTCTACCGACTGAGAAGGCTGGAGGTGCACAAGAAGCTGGGAGGGGGCACAGCCAGGACAGCTGACCCAAACTGGCC
>NW_008796187.1:812622-824335 GCF_000699145.1 Aptenodytes forsteri
TTAATTATTTTATTTCAATTATTAAACTGTTTTTATCCCAACCCATGAGTTTTCTCACTTTTACTCTTCTGATTCTCTCCCCCATCCCACCGGGGGGGTGCGGGGGGGAGTGAGCGAGCGGCTGCGTGGTGCTCAGTTGCCAACTGAGGTTAAACCACGACATACTGCTAGTACAATGTTCTTAATGGATGATTATGAAAAATTGCAAATTAGTAAACTGTAGCACTGATGCATTTTTATTAGAGCAAAAAAGGAAACAAATTAATAAACAATGAAATACTTGCCAAAGAAGAAGGAAAGGGATCTTTTGCTACATCTGTACTGCAAAATAAAAGAGAGAAGTGACATGAATCATGCTTAAGTTCATGTCCACACTGCTTATAGCTAGCACCATGTAAAGCAGACTGGCCATATCCACATCACCTACCACCCCACTCTGCACCCCATATGATGCACATGTGACATGAAGACAGAATATTGTTTTCTGTTTTCCATCTCCAAATATACTATGAGAGTTCAGGTGCGGTCCACAAGAAAAAATATTTTAAGACATGAAACATTGTATCTGGGGACATGGATGGAGATCATGGAGGGATGGCTGCAAATGCAAAGGCTTCTGGGACAGAGTTGGAGGACTGCAGAGGGAGCCAAATCTAGCACAGGAGCCAAATCTAGCACAGTTTCATCCCTGGGCAGTGGCTCCTGGTTTGAACTGGAAATGTGCTGGCACAGCCAAATGGAATGCTGCCAGGTGGGGAGAAAGGTAGCCAAGACTTTGACAGCCTAGGCAGTAAGGGACCAAGCCCTTGAGCTCACTTCTTGGCTTGCTTTTATTTAGCTGTGTAGGCAGGACCCTTGGCAGGCTGCTTGTTCTGACTCTTGGTTCAAAGTAAGAGAATTACTTTTTCTTAAAAGCGTCACTCATTAGTAGGCTACAAGGACAACCTCCCTTTCAGTGCTGTCTCTCTCTGGACCCATGAATCTTGCACTGTTCTCCATGCAGTGGCCCAGCCTCTACGCAGCAGGAAAGAATATCCAGACTATTTCTTAGCCTGATGGTTTTCTGTAACAGTCAAAATGTAGAAACTCTGGGTTATGATCATCTCTGAGGGTGTACCAGATCTTCTGCTTCCCAGATGAACTTTATAACCCTGAATATATTATGAGTAAGTATGAAACCACATAATCTACCATTTCTCCTTGAAAGCTCACCTTTACAGCTCAGGATAATAACATGTTCTGGAAGAGACGCTCCTTGCATTTTTGTATTTCATGCTGTTTTAGACTTTCTTGTTTAGTATACAGACAAATTCTGGGGCATTCTGGGGCACAAAATTCTCGCTATTTAATGTTCAAGGAATGTGAGATATCTAAATTCAATCTAGTGAATTCTCACTTTCAGAACTATGTAAATCCAGCTCTCAGGATCTTTTTCACCAGTGTGAAAGGTCTTGGATCTTCTTATGAATTTGGGCCTCCTGGATGTACTAGAGTTACTGGATAGGTTATAGGTTATTAGCTTTATGGCCTTTTTGCAGGGTGATCACATGAAAATGACTGGGTCGAATATCTTCATCCTTGACATTTAGAAAATTGAAACAAATTGTTTACATCCTTGGTAGTTTTGGTTTTTGGCTTACTTGACCTTAGGTACAGATTATTGCAGCTGCAACAATGCAATTGTCTTTCTTTGTTGTAGTTGTTGTAGTCAGCACTTCAACTTGGGAGATGTGTGACCAAAACAGAATGTACAAAATTAGTTATTCACACAAATATTGCCACTAACCCCAAACGTCAATATGCCCACTGATTACACTGTGAAGATGAAGAGCTTTAGTGTTTATTTACATGTCTATTTACACTTCATGTTTCTATTCAGTCCAGTGTCATGTTTCAATCCCCAACAGTAGCTTAAAAAAAACCAGCTCCATTGCTCAGAAGTTTAATTATCCATAAATGGTTTCCTGTGTGGATTTTATTATGATATTTAAAAATATAAATAAATCTATTTTACCCCAAGCATAAACACCACTTGTCTGTGTTTCTTTAAGAAAAGCAAGGACAGTGAATGGAAACACACTGTTTCTTCAGTGTGAAAACTCATATTTTTTAATCTGAACAACATCAGCAGGATAAAGAAAAGATTTTGAAAGCATGTTTAACTTTATTGCCAACAGGTTCTGAAATCATAAAAACTCAGAGATGCCCTTCTTTCCTCCATTCACTCCTATTATCATGTCAACGTCTGAGTTGCTACAGCAAAACACTCACAAACCATCACCTGAACTGTTCTTGAAAATGCCTCTCTGTTTTTCAGGGTTTACCAGATGGTTCATTGTGTTACAAGTGGCATTCTTGAAATTCAGCTATGTGACACTGGTATGAACCGCTGTATGGGCGTGGTTGAGGATCAGAAATAAAATGATGTTAAATTAACTGCTGCCTGTGCAATTAGCCTGCAGGTAATTTATTTTATTGAAGCCGATTTTTTTTTAACATTAAATTTTTTGAGCCAGGTTCTATCACATGTGTCCGCAAAGGCAGATTCTCTCTTGGCAGAAAGACAGCAGTATCTGTGAAGTTTGACCACATTCTGACAGTCATATCACACAGCTCCCCATGAATAAATAAAGAAGCTGTGGTTTCCCCTTCATGAAAAACCCTTTTTCCTTTCATGAGGTTAGTGAGGTCTAATCCACTTAATTATTAAAACTGGCCTACTTTTTGTCTTGGTTGCTGCTTAAACCTTTTTTTTACCACTAGATCCAAGCAGTCCAGCCAGAAAATGTGCAGAAGGTAATATACGGCAAAGTGAAATTTTAAAGAGACTTGGAGTGTAAATTTGCTTGATACAGTTTCTCAGTGTCTGGTAAAATGACTTCCTGTTTTTAAGAATGAAAATAAAGCCCTGCAACTATAGACAGTGCCAAGTTTGTCTTCATGTTAGTCGGTTTATATATCTTGCATAGTTTGTAGCCCCAGACTTTCTCAGATTTCAAAGAATTTGTGGTCTTACACTGTGACATCATCAGGTTGCACTTCTTTTGTTAAATTTGTCTAAAAAACATAGGTCTCACTGCATAGAGCTGATAGGACATTACAGCTATTATGGCTCTAACTTATTTGTTGATATTTAATACACCATTTTTTTCAGTAAGATCCTTATTTAACGTTCTGATCACTATGATCTTTCTCTCCAAGGACATGTTAAAGAAATGCATTGCAAAAATATATAATCTTTAAAAGCATAAAGAACAAACTACAGAAGCTTTCCTCTTTCCAGTGTGAGGGGCAAGCACTCAAATTTAGTCTCTTCTTTGTGTAAAATGCCCTATGGTTAGGCAATGTTACTGGGAATTTCTCTGTTCAAAGCCTGATATTCAAAAAGAATGATTAACAAAGAAAACTCAACCATTATTTACATATTCAGTATTGCTGTCACTATATACTGTTACATTTTTTGTCTTTATATTTATATTCAATGTGCGTGGTTTTAATGGAAACTGCATTTCTATTATGTTTGTAATATATTGCAATATTACACAGATTTTTAAGTGCAATTTTCCTGCTTACTTGTAATAAGTACCTAAACCCTAATTTCAGGCTGGTTTAAAAGGGAAAAGTGTGGGGAAAACCTGCATGCTAATATAGGGAATATAATGAGATGAACCTATTTTATCAAGGCCTTTGGACATAAAGCATTCTGCAGGGCTGAAGTTTTGCATTGCTGAACCCTCCCTGATCCTGAGAAAAGCTAAGGAACATGAAGTGTGGTGAAATTCAGACTACTCAAGTTCTCCTTGGAGCCATAAGTGTAGTGCCTAAACTGAAACTCAGTAAATTTAACTTTTTTTTTTTCCCAGAAAAATAATAAAATATTGTGCATAGTAACAAAACCAGCTGTCCCATAGGTGAGTAGTTATGTAATTCTGATGAACCTGTATTTTATTCTTTTCTATATTTCCATCATAGACACCATAGTTTTCTTCTGATAAACACCCTAGATCCCTATAATTAATTTTACAATGAAATAAATACACAGCTTCCTCCCGTTCCTCCTTCTTTGTCTTCCTCCATGAGTTGGTTGTTTAGAGAGAGCTGTGTTGGTGGGCAGTTCCTCTAATAAGTTATCCATGTACAATTAATGATTTTTCTTCTTTTTTTTTTCTTTTTTTTCTTTTTTTCCCAGATTATTTCTATCTCATAGTGTCATGATAGCTAGATCTGCCTAAACTCCCTTAGCAACCTTCCTTACTGTATCATTCTCCATCTCTATACTAGGGTAAGGTAAATGTTTTTCAGAAAGACAAATTCAAGGACATGGAATATGATTTTTCTGAATGTACAAATACTATTTTAATGAGACCTAAATTTGAAACCCAGATAGCAATTCAATAACTATGATAATATGCTAAAAAATTTGTGCATACAAAAAACAAGTCAGAGGTATGAACACTTGGCATTTAAGGCAGATTTTACTCTATACACCTTTTATCATGCTCTCATACTTAACAGTTAAACATTTTACTTAAGAAGGGAGCATTTCAGGAGACAGCCAACACTGGAATTATCACATATTATGCAGTTGTCATTGAAAGGAAGATCGGTGAAGGCCCCCAGATGTGTTCTCTGCATAATGGGACTCCACGTCACAGCCAGTGAGAGAGTTAGTCATTGTTAATTGGTCATTACTGATCACAGGAATAGCCCTACAAGGGTTTGGGTTTATTTAGTGTCATCTACAGTACAGCGGAAGAGAGAAAAGTAGAAATCAGTTTCTGGACAACGGATTTAGTGTTACGCCAGTCACAATTTCATTATAAACCACTAAGTCTATAGATTGATGAGACAATTTTCTTTGGTGTTGAAAACTGATCAGCACTAAATTGTAGTAATTGATTGGATTGATTTTAGGGAAAAGCTTACAAGCTTTGAAACTTTTTTCTTTTTTTTCCTCTAATTCCCCCTGTAGTCAGCATGGCCTAAGACTATTAATCTTTATAGTAAACTGCAAGGCTACTCTCTTAGGGTTTTGAAGATGGTTTTGGTTTAGACCAAACCTGGTAACACTGGAGTCCACAATCATTGGTTTTAGTAACAGTGGGGAAAAAGGGAATTCAGAAAGTATATCTGGTTTACTGGCAAGCTTTCTTATTTGTAATAAGCAGATTTTTAGGGAATTAGATACAGAAACCATACCTGTGCAAACCTTTTCTGCTTTCCAGTGAGATTTCCAATTTGAATCAAGATTACATTGATTACTTCTTTGGTTTAAGCTTATTAATTTCTATGACACTCATTCAGATTTCTGTTCCTGCAGGCTCAAGGGAAGCAGCATCTTATCTCATTCCAGGATTATGAGATTCAAATTTAGAAGGCTGAATGCTTTTTAAACATAATTGAATGCCACAAAAGAATTTATTTTGATGGGTTCTCACAGATTTTGGGTTGCCCTTTTTCTTTCATTAAAAATCCTTTGAATACTTTTCACTTTGTCTTTAGCTGCAATATAAAATCCTTTTATTACTTTTTTTTATTATTCAGAGAAATTATTTAAGAATTATTTATTAAGTTTTTCTTCGCAAGATGGTTTGTTTTGTTTTAGAAAATGGGCTTAGATTGGTATTCGTCTATCAAAATGTGGGGATTTGGGGTTTCATTTTAATATTCTTGAAAAATATTTTCATTATTGTAACTTATTTTTATACAAAAAAGCCCAGGTATCAAGCAGTACACCACTATAATTTTGTTGTTTGGTACAAACAGAGAGAAAACACACTGTTTCTTGCCTGAGAATGCTTACAAACCTTCCAAACCCTTCACTTGATTCCATACTATACAGAATCCAGGGCTGATATAGAAACAGTGTGATGCAAACACACATCTTCTGGGCAGTTCCCTGAAGTCAAGCAGCATCTGTGGAGCTCTTCAAATGATTAGGAGTTAATGTTCTACAAATCATGGGATTTTGGGGAATTTCCGATTTGAAAATAGTGTGTCATGTCATTATTTCTAAAAAAAGCAAACAGGATGATTTGGATAACTGTGAGCCACATACTCTTAACAACAAACCTGGAAAAATGCCAGGAAAGGCTAAAGGCTAGAATGAGCTAGTAATTAAGGAGTGTTAATGGAATGTTAATGATTATGCATCTGTATATTAATAAATATGCATGTATATATAGAATTTTTAATTTAAAATAAACCTGGAGAAGCAATTTTTTTTTAATGAGATTTTTTTATGTTTTTGTGCTGACACTCACAGAAAGAGGATTTATTGAAAGAAATAATTTTTGGTATCTTGGAATAGGGTAAGGCCCAAATTGGAAATTAAATCACTTGAACAGGATGTTCAGTTGCTGTCTGGATGGTGACAAGAGTACCTGTAAGGGTCCTTACAACAGCACCTTCAGCTGGAATAGGGGAGACTTAACCAGAACTTGCTCTTCTGCTCATGCCTTAAAATCCAGCTGGACTGTAGTCCTACTACTGCAGAACATGCATGACCCATCACTGTTGAATATCTTAATCTACATTCAAGAAGTCTCTTAGTTATCTTAGCGAAGTACAAGAGATTGTCCTACGTGACAATTTCTGCATCTGCAGGAAGAGTTTCTACTGACCGTTTACAAATGTCTTATCTGTGCACAATCTGATCAATTTGCAGCAGGAAGCACCTTAAAGGAGGGGCCCATAGGGGCCAGATTCTCCACCCAGGATGTCAATCAACACTTTTAAGAATACCAGTTGGTTTAGGCACAGCAGGAGGTGCCTAGGGGGAATCTTCAGGACAGCCTAAAAGTCCCACAAGGGGTGCTCCTGCACTGATAAGTTAAATACTTTGTTGTGAAGGTGGCTAGGAGTTCAGCCACTTCAGTCACCTGGTTTCAGTGCATCGTCTCATCTATGAAAATGACTAGCAGAGGACTTCCTGACCACCCAGGGAATTAATGACTTAAACGTGGACACACAGGCACAGCCTTGATACCCAGCTGCATCACAGTTATGAGTAAAGAACAAACTTGAATTTTCTAGTTATAACTTAAGTTCCATACTTCTTGCCATAGTGCAGTCAATGGTATTGCCGTAATACAATTAATTCCATAAGTCATCATACTGAGTCCAGCCTGAAAATTCTGATAACAAGAGCATTGCTACACAAAATCAATGCAGCCTAGAATAAATGCATTAAAAACAAACAAACAAAGCTGTTATAAAGATAGATCACAAGCTTTCATTTAGAAATTACTGTGTTTTGAGAGCATCTATTATGATTATGCACAGATTCATGTTTATATTGCAAACTAACTGGGTCAATATTTTTATCAATACTTTTGAAATAAATAATAAAATATTTTCTGGTAAATTTTATATAAATGTTGGAGGAGAATTATATAAAGAAAAGGGTAGATTAGTTATACAAGCATATTTGATCATGTACTAAAGTAAGCTCATCTGAACAAATTACATTTTAAATAGCACTTTGACGTGATTAGAATTCCATGTTTAAGAGGACTAAAAATTCGATCTTTGTAATATAATTTTATTCTGATTCAGAACAAAGTCAGGATATTTCAAAGCTTCCAGCTAAAGTTAATTGCCACTGCTTTCCCGGTTCCAAGAAACTATTGACTGCCTCAGAACCAGCAACCCAATTAGCAGCTGTAGCTGTGCTGGAAGTGAAGCTAAGAACTGGAAATTTCAAGGCTCTTAACATCCTCCCCTTCTGAGAACTTTCAAAGTGATGTGCTAGAAGCCTGAGCTCCTCAGTGGCCTGCCAAATTGAGGAACCAGGCAGAGGTGGTAAGAATTTCTGAAATATATCAGGGATTTTGCCAACATCATAGTCTTGTAGAAGGTTTCAGTATTGATCAAATGACAAACTCCAATGAAAGATTCTTTTTCAAAATGTTAATGAAGATTGATGCAAGGCCAGACATCAAAGGAGGGATTCATCTGACAGATTTAGACATCCACAACGTAGGTATCTGCCTATGTGGGTAGATGTCTACATTCAGTTTGTGATCAGTGGGAAGATGTGACCAGATGAATCGTATCAATCAGACATTTCCATAGTGTGATTTAGATGTTTAAGGCAGACATCTAGCATCATTCAGGTGGTGCTTCTGAATAATGGACAAAAGTTCATATTTTAAAAAACACTGGTATATGATAAAATTAAAATGTCTGAGATGATTGTTGATCAGTGATTGACAGAGTACAAGATGTATATGAGGTGTTCTCATATACATCTGTTCTCACAGAGAGAAATGAGAGTTCTTGAGTGCACTAAGGGTGAATTTCTTGGAGAAACAGATTAGAGTAAATAACTTCTTTGAATGGCATTATGGAGATCAAAATCCGGATACTATGGTCTCTTCTGTTTTGGAGTTCTTGTCTCAAAAGGATTTTGAAAAATAGGATTGAGTTCAGAAAAGAAATGCATCAGTATTTTATGGTTTGCACTGTTTTTAGAGTTCTTGAGTGCACTAAGGGTGAATTTCTTGGAGAAACAGATTAGAGTAAATAACTTCTTTGAATGGCATTATGGAGATCAAAATCCGGATACTATGGTCTCTTCTGTTTTGGAGTTCTTGTCTCAAAAGGATTTTGAAAAATAGGATTGAGTTCAGAAAAGAAATGCATCAGTATTTTATGGTTTGCACTGTTAAGGTGGATTCATGTCACTTGGTGTGATATTGGACCTTAATGTGACAATCTTGTGTAAAAGAGGTCCAGGGAGAGTTCACTGGAAGTTTCTGTATCTGTTTATTGACTATCGAAGGTTCAGTGTGTTTACCTCAGATATTAAAGCTTTTATTGTAAACATCCCAATTATACCATTTGGCTATTAATACTGATTTTTTCTACAGTTGTCTGTTATCAATCTCAGACCATAGTTAATATGTGTGATTTTACCAGCATTGAGGCTATAGCTACTAACAAACAGATAAACAAAAAAAACTTGTATATAGCTTGTGAGCTTTTGCCTGTCAATTTGTCTGTGTGCCTATAACATTAAAACACTGTTAAAATTAATATTAAATCACCAGAAGTGACTTGATAGAGCATTGTAGATCAAACCAAACAACACAATCAACCAAATAAACAATGCAGAGTATTTTATCAAAACAAAGAAAACACAAGTTTAGCTTATCTAATCTGATTTAACAAGAGTTAATTAAGGAACTATTGTTTTGAAAAAATATATATTTTTTTATTAAACATGGATTAAATACTTCCCTGATATTTTTTGTTGTCAAGCAGCTAAATAACTTCTTTTTGTTGGACAGGTGTCCCCTTTTGATCTCATTGTCAACCGGTCTAAGACACAGTTTTTGGTGTCAAACATAACAACTTCTTCCTTTCTCATTGACCTTGGCTTTTTGAGTCTCTGGTCTTTTTGTTGGGTTTATTAAACAGGAGGTCATTATTCCTGAGACCATGAAGATTATAGTTAGATTCAGCAATGTAATATGTAATAAATCCACCTGGATAATTTTGCTCTGCAAGCTATACCTTCCATGCCAACTCTGGAAATGTTTTCTTATTTAGTTTTCAAAATCTACCATTCTGTCTTGCATCTTGCCTTCCTCTTCATCAACCTATATGTGAAAAGAACTGGAACCTAGCAGCCTCGTTATTTACTCTTCTTTAAAAATATTAGGCTGCATCTTTGAAGCAACACCACCTGGATAATTTTGCTCTGCAAGCTATACCTTCCATGCCAACTCTGGAAATGTTTTCTTATTTAGTTTTCAAAATCTACCATTCTGTCTTGCATCTTGCCTTCCTCTTCATCAACCTATATGTGAAAAGAACTGGAACCTAGCAGCCTCGTTATTTACTCTTCTTTAAAAATATTAGGCTGCATCTTTGAAGCAACAGGATTCATGTGTTTTGTTGAGCTTCAGTTTCACAACTTCTCTTTTTCAATGTGAAATTTAGATTATTAACAGATTAAAGTCACCCTGAAAAAGCCACTCTGGCTTTTCTTTTTCCATGGAATTACTAGGTTTTATGTTAATAAAAATATACGCATTTGTTATTAATGATTGGGTGCATCAGTTTATCCTTTTTGTAAAGAGATTTACTTGGTAATTCTGGGAGTGGAGAAAGACACTGAAGTTAATTGCATGAAAATCTCTCTACCTGAGAGTTAGAGAAATGTTATAGTCCTTTGATTATAGTAAATTAAATGTTACCCTCCAGAAACTGTAGGGCTCCATGCTGTTAGATTAAGAGAATTCTGTTTGTAATTTATTAGTATTTAGGAAAACTACTAATCAGAATATGATGAATTGCAACTAAAGTATATGTGATGACACTAATGCGTGATTTGATTGCTTTTGGTAGTAATCCCTCCTTTTTTATTATAAGTGGATTTCATATTTCAATAGGTGTTTCAAAAGCAAAAAAAAAAAAAAACCAGTAGTTTCTTATTCCTGTCTTCCATCCCTTCTGCACCTTCCTTTCATATTTACTTACTGTAAGTAGAGATAACCCTAACAGGACATACCAATATGTGGTAGACTGATTCCTAGAAGATTTTTTATTTGCACAGCATGAAAAGACTTAAAATCATTTCAGTCCTACCCTGGAGATAGGAGAGAGTGGACAACTTGTGGCAGGATTTGAGGTTCTGAGATAAGAAAAGGAGTTGTACCTGTAGTTCTAATTGGATAAGGAGGAAATTAAAGATCAACTTTAAATGCTGGTGAAGGCACTCAGGTAATAGGCACCCTAAAAACATTTATTTGCTATCTCTGTTGATCTGTTCTAAATATGAAATATCAATCAAGATTAATTTATTCCAAACCAAACCCCAGAATTCTGCAATATTGGTGGTCTATCACTTGAAAAAGATATTTATTAGCTGCCCATTTCTGCCATCTTTTGTCAGCAGTATTTGAGTACTTTTTTCTTAACCTACACTTTTCCAATAACCTTATTACAATAATACATTAGTGTTTTCTAATTAAACAAAAAAAACTCCAAATTCCTTATTCTCTTCCATTCTACCTATAATATCTTTATTGTATTTTTGCTACAGTTAGTCTTTATCATATAATACAGTATTGTATATAGACACTCAACAAAAGCTGTCATCCACTATCCTCTGTTTTACATTGCTCTGAAGAGTTTACAAGTGAAAGCAAGAGACAACCACAGTCACCACAAAGAGATCTAGCAATGGAAGGCAATAACAAGATGGTATTGTTCCCTATGATAAAGCAGCACAGGGTTTTCTGCTCTGTAGACATCTGTATCTGAACTGGTCACCCAAGATCCTTTTATAGTAAAAAAAGAGAAAAAAGAACTGTTAGAACATGACTCATCTTATCCTAAGGCAGATGTCAAAACCAGATCAAATTAATTACATGGTAATTTTTTTTCTCCATTGATTATAAAGAAAATTTAGGATAACTAGCTCAGATGTAAACATCAATAGTAGAGTGAAATTAAATCCTATCAATTCTGTTCAATCATTGACAAGTCCAGTCCAGACTTAGACCAGTTATCCTCAGGGTACTCAGCCCCCCGAGCTGGAAGACGGGGACGGAGAGCAGGATGAACCCCCCATAATCCAAGAGGAAGCAGTCAATGACCTGCTACGCCACCTGGATGCTCACAAGTCTATGGGGCCGGATGGGATCCACCCGAGAGTGCTGAGGGAGCTGGCGGAGGTGCTCGCCAAGCCGCTCTCCATCAT
>NW_008796187.1:826669-827120 GCF_000699145.1 Aptenodytes forsteri
AGATCCCTCAGCCGCTCCTCGTAGGACTTGTTCTCCAGACCCTTCACCAGCTTCATTGCCCTTCTCTGGACACGCTCCAGCACCTCGACGTCCTTCTTGTAGTGAGGGGCCCAAAACTGAACACAGTATTTGAGGTGCAGCACAGTACTCTGTGCGGCTACAAAACCGAGTACTCTGGCTTTGTGGAAAATTACAGACATATCTAATTGCTGCACGGAAGATGGCACCAGTGTTTCAGGCTGAAATATTCCTAAAAAGATGGTGAAACCCAGGGCAGAGTTGGAAAGTGGTTTTATTGTTACAGGATGGGAGAAAAGCATGTGGGAAACAACATACTTAATGTTGAAAACAACATACCTAATGTTGAAAACAACGAGCTGTTTAAGGAAAAGAATCATAGAATCATAGAATAGTTCAGGTTGGAAGGGACCTCTAAAGGTCATCTAGTCCA
>NW_008796187.1:828558-841737 GCF_000699145.1 Aptenodytes forsteri
GTTGACCACTACCCTCTGGATGCGACCATCCAACCAATTCCTCACCCGCCAGACAGTCCACCCATCAAATCCATATCTCTCCAGTTTAGAGAGAAGGATGTTGTGGGGGACCGTGTCAAAGGCCTTACAGAGGTCCAGATAGACGACACCTGTAGCCTTTCCCATGTCCATTGATGAAAGAATGATGGAGTATTGATAAGGAGAAGCTTACAAAAAGCTTTGTGGAAAACCATTTATGTGATATGCAAGGAACAGAAAGTAGATTTGATGAAAGAGCCTTCAGACACCACAAAAATTAAGTCTATTCCATTAGAAAAAAAAAAAAAAAAAAAAAGATAGAGAGGCACAATCAAAATCAAAGGAGAAAAAAAAGGCAGTTTGGAAACTTTTAATATGAATATGATTCTTATCAGAAAGGTAGCTAAGAATCATCATAATCCAGGGAAAATTGAGTGGTTGAGGGGGAGAAAGTCTCTGAAGAAAGAAAACAAGTTTGAGAAGGAAAGAAGGCAGGAAAGTCCTGCAGCAGTTGTCAGAGACTGGGATTTATCTCCTCCAGTTTTACACCTGAGCTAATCAAATTAGAATCCTTACATAGGGATTCAGTGGAAATAAACTGGCACTTTTATTTGTCTGATCGACTTAAGATGTCTGGGATAAGTTATGTTATAGGTATGACTTTTTTTCCTAATGACTAAGAGTGCAGAAAACCACGTAGTAGATATCAGAAGTTAAGGAAGTTGTAAACAGTTCATTGAGGAAGAGACCTGAAAGAAAATGATAGAAGTATGATACAAATGCCTTATAGACCAGTAAGATGTTTGTAATTCTCTCTCCACTTAAAGCAATCTGATGGTTAAATACCACTCTTTGTAAAGCTAACAGAATCATAAATGTATAAGATCAAAACTGGAACATGTTTTTGATGAAATAGTATCCCTCCTCTTTGATACTACCCTCTGATAAATATAAATGGAAAAAAATGAAACAAACAACTAAAAAGCTTTCAGCAGAAAGGTTTGGTTTGGTTGTGGGTTATTTTTTTCTATTTTCTAAATCAAGATTGCTATTTTTCTCTGCTCTTTCTTTTGGGGATTTTGTTTTTTCTGCTACTGATTGTAAGGGGACTTTGCGGTATATATATCAACTATCTTCCCCATAATATTTAAGAAAAAAAGCAACCCTCTAGAGCTCTGGTAGGAAATTGTTATAAAGCATTTGAAGAAGGGAGAAAGGCTTTGAATAAGGCAAGATATTTGTTAAAACTTCAGTATTTGATAAATTATAAAAGACAAGCATATTCAGGCTCAGGGGGTTGTTAGAAGATCTTAGAAATCATGCTGGCAAAACTTCTGTAGCTGTATTAATCACCATACTTCAGCAGAAAAGTCATGGAATAAGATAAAAAAAATAAATGAGAAAATGTATCTTTTACAATACCTACTTTAATTGAGGGTGAAATTACTGTTGATTCACATATACAAAAAGTTAACATGCTAGGGGGGAGCTCTGCTAATATTGGTGATAACTATAGGTTGATTTTATCTGCATCAGAAGAGCTTTTATTATGTGAATTTTTTTTGTTCAGATTTTTTTCTGTTTTTCCTTTTGAAATATGCAATTACATTCTGGAGGGCTGATATGAGACTGCTAGTGCTATAGTATAGGTTTTCTGGTTAATTAATTTGGGTTTTTTATGTCCAGTAATATGATTCATGAAATTTAAAAAATGCAGAAGGTAAAAGTTGTAACCATTCACTGAACTTAACTATAATTGTTTGAGGAGATAAAAAAAGGACTTTTAACTTATTTGGGCATTTTCAGAATTGAAATATTTGTTGGGTTGGGTTTTTTTGGTGTTTTGTTTTTTTTTTTTCTTAAGAAAATGCTACATATTTAAACATGGAATAATATTTTCTGTATAATTAGGTTATGTTTTTTATGACACAAATTCTTTGTTACACTATATAGGTCAGTTAAAAGCAGAAACAGTTGATAGATTTTTATAGCATTTTCTAAGTTCCTTTTAAATTCTCTAAGTTTCCTCAAGAAAGGCTTGTCTGCTTTGGTTGGATTCATCTATCCTTTTTCAGAAATGCACCATATATGTGTGTTTATCATGCAGCTGTTATGATATAAAAAAATTTTGCTAGAAGTCAGGATCCTGACTTTTCAAGCTACTTGAATATTATGCAGCACTAGGTTTGGTTTTCATAGGAAAAAGAAGATCTTGCTTCCTCCTTGTCAGAAAGTCTTTGTGTTTTCATCTTTTTGTATAACCTTGCTGTTCACTGAGGCCCCAGGTAACCTTGAAGCTAATCCCTGTGAGAGGAGAAGACTGGATAGCATTGCCATTGCCCTTCCACCTTCACCTGATCCACTGCTTTGCCTGTAAAAGGTAGCCAGGTTATATATTACTGTTAGCCCAAGACATCACAGAAGTCCTAAATTCCTCCTCATAAATTGTCAAGGTGGAATGCAAAGAGCATGTCATACAATGTTTGTTGCTTAATAGTTTTTTGTCATTATTTTTCTCTTAAGCAATCATCTGAGAATTCCTCTTACTGATTCAGGGTAAGATGCAGCCATGATGTGGGTAAAGGCTTCATATCGTTGTTCAGCTGCTTCTCTGGTAAATGAACTAAATTATGTTTCTTGATGGGCTGTGGAAAAGTGGGAGGAATGCATTCCTCTCCCCTGCCCTCCCCTTTGGCAAATCTGTTATTTTAATTGTATGTGAATTTGCATCAGCAATGTTTCAGATAAATACTTCAAGTTTCAAGTGTCTGTGGTTATGCACAACTAAAACTGCATAATGATGACTACTTGGGAGACAAATTTTCTGTCCCAGGAGAAAATCCAATCATTTCAAATTTGATATCATTCCAAGTCTGATGGAAAATTTGAAATGGCATTTCCAGTAATAACTAAATTTTAGAACTACAAAATCACAGGATGGCTGAGGTTGAAAGGCAGCTAAGGATGTTTCTAGTCCAACCCCGTGCAGAGCAGGGTCAGATAGAGCAGGTCGCTCTTGGCTGTGTACAATCAGGTTTTGAATACCTTCAAGGATGGAGACTCCACAACCTCTCTGGGCAACCTGTTCCAGTACTCAGTCACCCTCACAGTAAAAAAGTGTTTCCTGATGTTCAGAGGGAACCTCCTGTGTTTCAGTTTGTGCCCACTGCCTCTGGTCCTATCACTGGGCACCACTGAGAAGAATCTGGCTCCATCTTCTATATTCTCTCCCTTAGGGTATTTATACACTTTGGTAAGATCCCCCTCAGCCTCCTCTTCTCCAGGCTGAACAGTCCCAGCTCTCTCAGTCTTTCCTCATAGGAGAGATGCTCCAGTCATCTCCAATCATCTTAGTGACTTTTTGCTGGACTCTCTCCAGTAAGTCCATGTCTTTCTTACTGGGGAGCCCAGAATTGGACACAGCAGTCCAGATGTGTCTCACCAGTGCTGAGGAAAGGAGAAGGACCACCTCCTTCAACCTGCTGGCTACGCAACTCCTAATGCAGCCCAGGGTACTGTTGGCCGCCTTTGCTGCAAGGGCACATCGCTCGCTCATGATCAGCTTGCTGTCCACCATGACCCCCAGGTCCTTATCTTGCAGAGCTCCTTTCCAGCCAGTCAGGCCCCAGCCTGTACTGGTGCCTGGGGTTATTCCTCCCCGGGTGCAGGACTTGACATTACCTCTGGCTGAACTTCACAAGATTCTGGTCTGCTCAGCTCTCCAGCCAGTCAAGGCCTGTCTGTCGAGGCAGCACAGACAGCATCAGCCACTCTTTCCAGCTTTGTTTAATCTGCTGAGAGTGCACACAGACATATCATCCAAGTTATTAATGAAGATGTTAAACAGTGTTAAACATTACCCCAGTAATGATCCCTGGGGTACACTAGTGACTGGCCTCAGACGGCTGCTGATTACAAATCTTTGATGCCAGCAATTCAGACAGTTTTTAATCCACCTCACCATCTCTTTATCTAGCCTGTACTTTATCAGTTTGTCTATGACGATGTTACTGAAGACAGTGTCAAAAACCTTGCTAAAGCCAAGATAAACAATATCAACTGCTCTCCTCTCATCCACCAAGTCAGTCATCACAGAAAGCTATCAGGTTGATTAAGCAAGATTTCCCCTTCGTAAATCCATGTTGATGACTCCCAATCACCTTCTTGTCCTTCATGGGTCTGGAAATTATTTCCAGGAGGATTTGCTCTATCACATTCCCAGGGACTGAGGTGAGGCTGACAGACCTGTAGTTCCCTGAATCCTCCTTCTTTGCCTTCTTGAAGGTAGGGACAACATTTACTTTCTTCTAGTCCTCAGCAACCTCTCCCAATCACCATGACCTTTCATAGATAATCGCGAGTGGCCTCTCAGTGACATCAGTCAGCTCCCTCAGCACTTCTGGGTGCATCCTGTCAGGTCCTTTGGACTTATGTCTGTCCAGTTTGTTTAAATGTTTCCTAATCAGATCCTTCTCCAATGAGGATAAGTCTCCCTTGCTTCAGACTTTCTCACTGGTCTCAGAGATCTCGGATTCCTGAAAGCCAGTCTTACCAGTAAAGACTGAGTCGATGAAGGCATTGAGTAACTTCTCCTTCTCCATGTCCTTTGCCACCAGTTCTCCTGCCCCATTAAGGAGAAGGCCCACATTCTTCCTAACCTTCCTTTTGCTGCTGATATATCTGTAGAAATGTTGATTTCCTTTCAAGTGCCTTGGCAGATTCAGATGGGTTTTGGCTTTCCTAACTCCATCCCTGCTCCGACAATGTTTCTGTATTCTTCCCAGGTCATCTGTCCCTGTTTCCACCTCTTGTACACTTCCTTTTTATGTTTGAATTTTGTTATGTGACCCTTGTTCATCTATGCAGGCCTCTGGACAAATTTACTTGAGTTGCTGCTCATCAGGACAGACCATTCTTGAACTTGGACAAGGTGATTGTTGAATATCAGCCAGCTCTTCTGGACCCCTCTTCTCTCCGGGGTCATCTCTCATGGGATTCTTCTAAGGAGATAGATGAACTTAGATGCATGAAACAAAGTTTGCTCTTCTGAAATCCAGAATTGAGATCCTGCTTTTTGCCCGTTCTTCAGGAAAAAGGTTCTTCAGGAAGAACCTCTTCTTCCTGACCAGGTGCTCTATAGCAGACATCCACAACATCACTGACGTCAGTCTGCCTGATAATCCTGACTCACAAGCTCAACTGGCTCATCACCTGTCCCAAGGCAAAGCTCCACACATCCACGCTTCTCTCTCACATAAAGTGTGACTCCCCCTCCTTCCTGTCCCAGCCCATCCTTCTCAAAAAGTCTGTATCCATCCAGGATAATTCAGTCTGGGAGCAACCTCAGCAGCTCTCTCATCCAACCCCCTGCTCAAAGCAAGGCCAGCTCTGAGGTCAGACCATGCTGCTCAGGTCTTTCTCCAATCCGGTCTTGAAAATCTCCAGAGAAGGAGACTACACAAACTCCTGGAGCAACCTGCTCCACTGCTCAACTGTCCTCATGGTGAAAAACGCTTTCATTTCAATTTGCAAGTATAAAATATATCATTTTAATAAGATTTAAAACTTTAAGTTGATAAATATAAACATCATTAAATATTAAGGAATCATATAAAATAACAGTCTTATAATACATTATTTGAAATAAATAGTTTTCCACATATATTTTAAATTTAATTCTTTAATTTTCTGCCAGAAGATTGTCCTGCTGAAATTCCTTCCTATCAATATAACTATAAGTTTTTCCACCAATAAGATTTGTGGAATATGGCATTTCCTCTCTAGAGTTTAATTTTATATGGTTAAACACTGTAGGTTTTTACCCCTTCACTCCTCCTTTTGGGGAAAACCTTAATGTTGTTTTACAGAATAGGATTTTATGGCTCCATGTGGTGGCTGATGCATTATTTATATGTTCTTTCTCATCTTGTTCGCTGTCTTCCTTTAAGACTTACAATAGGTTTAGATGGATCCTCCTGGAGGGAGGGCGCCAGAATAGGGGAAATTCCTCCTTTCCTGGGGAGCAACTGCTTCTCTTGAGGGGACAGGGCAGAAAGGTGCAACACATCAAGGCTTCTAGATCAGATGGAGACTGATGTAGTGCCATCAACAGAGTGCACACCCTGGGTCTGACAAAAAGAGAAACTTCCTAGGGATCAGACTGTGCAGAGATCCGGTGAGCTTCCTTTTAAACAAATTATTTATTTTTGAGCCCTCTGATGAACAACTGAAATAGAATCAATGACTTTCTTATCATTAGATCTTTCTTAAATCCTCTGCCTTTCCATCTATAAATATATACTATAATCAAGAAGGTAATTAATCCAATGTACCCGTGAAGCTGTTCTTGCAGCTCTGTACAGACAAATCACCTATTTCCAGAAACAACTATAAATAAATGAACATTTTATAGCAAGTAGGTCAAATTCTTAAGGATAATTAGGCATAAAAGACATAAAGACAGATGCCTCCCGTGAGGCAGTTTTTCAGCATTCTTGAAAATCTATCTGGATGCCTAACTACATCTCAGGTCACCATAGCTACATTTAAATCCCTTGAAAGCCTGGGTCCTATGCACTGAACACCTCTCTGAGGGGTCACCTCTCTAAGGGGTCTAAGCATATTCATATTGTGCAACGCATAGAAAAATATGCACAGTGAGAGGATAATTAAGCTCACTGAAGACTTGAATTGCCCTTTGGAGGATCTGACCTTTTTCTTTCAGCATAAAGGAATCCAAGAGCAACTATGATCCCAGCACAGGTGCTGAGAACATTTGTGATGTCCAGGCCCATGGGACCTTTGCAAGGCAGAATCAACATTATTTGTAAAGACATTTACAGCCTGCACAAAGAAGCAGATCAGCAGGCAATACACACCATGGAGGGCAATGAGAGTATTGCACTTGACTCTGGCCATCTGTACGGGCAAGTACAATACAGCACAGAAATATATAACCTGTCTCAAACAATACAATTAATCTAGCCAGAGAAGTGAAATCTCCAGATCAGCTCATTTACCATACTATAGATTAGCATTTTTTCACCCCTTGATAAAGTTGTTTGGTGGCTGGGCTTCACCTTCAGTGCAAAACAGCCATGCTGCTTTATGACCTACAAAAATGAACACGTAAGACACTAAATAAAAACTTAGTTCTTTGGCAGATGCAATGCAGTTTCAACATAATTGATTGGGCTACCTGCGATATTAAAGAACTGTCATTAACATCAGTCTGTTTCCCGTATAGGAGTTATTACATGCTGCATAAAATCCCATTTCTCCTCTCTTTCATATGAAGCCATTGCAGCCCAAACATAGAAGTAAATAAGCTACTTGGCATCAGTGAAACATATCTCACAAAAGCTGCTTTATGTGTTTGAACACTTTGAAATTCCTGGTCTGCTGAATTTAATATGCCCAGGACTCTAGAGCAAGATTTTGTCCTTTAATGATCATAGACCTTTTTACAAAAATTCAATTTATTTGTTACTATTAAGAGCTTGCCAGTGCATTTCAATAAGAAATTCATCAATTGTAGCTCAGCTTTACACAGTCTCTTTTTGTTCTGAAATATAGACTTTGGCATATGTAAGCAGATAGGGTTTTGAAGATTTGCCAGCCCTCATATCATAAGCATAACACTTATATTTCCTTTTGTAGAAGGAAATGTTTTATACAAAATGACAGTTGTGAAGTTTGCAGGTTACTAACAGCTGGTAAATGTGACTGAAAGAACGTCTTTAGTCTAGCAGTAGTAAACCTGAGCAGTCCAGCAGGAGAAGGCTTATCTGTGCCAGCTTTAGAAACAGGGAAAGTGATTTATTTCACCTCAGGTCAAGCATTTTAAGGATATATAATCCTAAAATTTTACTCTACCTTCCATCCAAATACATAAATGCATGCACTGCATCCTACTATTGACTTCAACCTTACCATCTCTCTTGCACTGCACTGTCGAACGCAATGCTGGTTGTCTCGGAAGCTGGAGGACTGTGAAAGGACACACTGTGAAGGCTGTAAAAGAAGTTCATATATTTGTGTGTCGATGCAGAATGAGGGAGCACAGAACAACAGAAACGTGCATGCATCTGAAATAAAACACTTCTCTAAATTATTAAATTCAGCTAATTCAGCTTACACAGCACTTCAGCTAGACCTCAAAATTTTATTCAAATCTTCACTACACTGCTTCTGATTGTGTCATATAAATTATCAGTGGGATTTCACAGTAACCAGGTAAAAATAAAAACCTGCCTAGAAATATAGTTGGCTAATACTATCTGAAGCAAAAATTCCACAGCATACCAGTATGCTTTCCAAATGTGACTTTCTTAGGTGATTCAAGTTATCTGTACTGGTTTTGCCCCAAATTAAAGGAGCCTTGGCTAGCTGCCGTTCAAGTGAGCACACTGGGATATCTCTGTGTACCCTGGAAAAGTTGTCTCATTGACCTGGTACCATAAAACAAGCAGCCCTGCAGGGTGACTATAGGGCAATTCCCCTGAGCTGCATTTATGCAAATTCAAGCAATGCAACATACCGTGCAATGAAACACAGGAGGAGTAGTGGCATGGGAACAGTGCTGCAGCCTTGTCCCAAATTCCTCCCTCCACATCGTCAACCCTGAATGAAGGCAGAGTTTTCTGTTACTATGAACTGATTTTACCCACTGAGAGGTTAAGAATTAAGAAAAGATGTCAACATAAAAATTAAGAACAATGTCATTAGTTGTTGCTACTAACTGTAGTTCTTAATTGGAGACTGAATATCATACATCTGATTCATCACATTGGGAATATACAACAAAGGTTCTTTTAAGTATTTACCAGTAAAATTACATTGACTGATTTTGATTTTATAAAAGTCAGTAGGGAAAAATAAACAAACAAAAACCCCACAGCAGAGGTGTTTATAAAGACTGAAGTTGTAGGCACGGATGAATTTCTTTCACTCAGTAAAGAAAGGCAAATTGAACCAAAATGCTATTTTAGTCAGGACGAAAACTACTCGCTAATTCATGTCATATCAATTCAGAGGATAAATTGAATGGGAGAAAACAAAGAGGCTAATGACACTACTTGAAATAAAAATTTTTAATCTTTTTCCTTAAGAAAAAAGTAATGTTTTTGTTTTATACAATGTCAAAATATTCATTTGCTTAATGAGGAAAAGATGCAGGATTAAATAAACATTTCATATTATCTAGGTGGGAATTTTTCTGTTTCGCTAAGAAATAAAACAGTTTGAATCAAGGTGAAGCAGGCTGGAAGCCTCTGAAAGGGCAAGCTATAAACCAAGGGGATGATAGGTTTCAAAGATTTTTTTAGTAAATAACAGTCAAAGATCAAAATGCATCATATGTGCAAATCCCAGTGGAGTCAATGTGTTGTGACTGATGGTCATACACCACTGACAGCTTCAGACACACAACAGCTCAAGTCAGTCCTCTAATTTAAATGAGATTCTGTAGAGGAGAGGGGCTCCAAATGAATGAGTACAAAGGGAAGAAGACTGCTTATTTTGGGATCACAGATGTTCAGTGCTTCATCTTTTAAAACATTTTTAATATTACAGCCACACACATGGCAGAAATAGTTTCTGTTCAATGGGACATTTCTACTAATTTTTGCCATCATCATTGAACTTTAAGTACTAATAACTGCAATTCTGCTTCCCTCATTTTGTCGTTCCCTGCTGCATCAACGGAAATCTCTGCTCTGTTCATCAATATCCATCCTCGTCCAGCTTTCACTATAACAACTCCTTCCACAGGAAGACAGTTTCTATTGAAAGACTGTAAGGCTGTCCCTGCTTTACGTAAAATCTGTGACAAACGTGATTATATAGGATTACAGGAATGAGTGAAAGTGAGTAAGGTGGAAAATTCATAACTTCTTCAGAAAAGTCTTTCAGGTCAATGATTAGATAACAATCTTTTGCCTATTTCTATCACTAGTTTTAGCTATTGCAAAAACTAGAAAGGAAATAACCTTACAAGGAGAATCTTGCCTTTAATTCTGATTTAGACTAAGATTTCCTGCATTTCTTTACCAGTTACTAGAAGTGGGAGGTTAATGAGGAAAATTGTGAGAATGAAGAAAAATAGTGGATTGATGTCAAATGCCTACTCAAACTCCTGTGTTTCATCTATGCTAAACACTTACAGAAACCAGGACCAAGATGTAGATGAGTGCAGATAAATGGATTGCCCAGACATTGCTGAAAAAAAAAGATGAAATTAAATGTACGATTCTAGGTTTCTTTTTTTGCAGAGCAAAAATGAAGTTTTATGTCTTTTTACACATACATACACACATACATATGAGTTTTTCTGACATTTATACTCAGTTAAAGAAATGAGAGCTTTAGTGACTAAGAACTCCACTTCATATCAGTTGCTGCTGCAGAGGTGCCTTAGCCAGATAAACCAAGAGTTATTTTATATGGAACTAAAAATGTAGAGACTAATGACAGTAAAATTTTGCCTTAATTCTGGCCAGGGAATTACAGAAGTGTCTCCCCGATATGATTAGCTAAGTTTAAAGAGGGCCTTTGGAAAAAGGGACCACAGATTCATATACAAATACTGCCTCTGCCCAATCAAACAAAACTAATGCAGTTAGTTTTATTGTGATCGATATCTTTAAATCACTTAAGCACAGGCTTGACTTGTGAGATGTGAGAGATTCAATTTAATGCCAGTAAACTGATAAAGTTTCACTAGAAAGAAAATTATGTAAGCAAGAAAAAAATATTCTTAGTGTACTACACTCAATAAATGTCATACAAAAGGGAGTGAAAAGCACTGGAAAGACTGCAGAGAAGAAGGTGACTTCTAAAGAACTCTGATGGGAATCTTTGCAGATACAGCTATTTGGGGAAATTCTATGGCTTCATGGGAAATGACTAAAATGTCAGTTAAACTGGCAATGTCACAAGGTCCTTTTGTGATCACATAATGTAAAGTTATTAAAAAAAAAGGCAAAGAGCTTCACAAATCTTCATTTCTGCTCCTAGAGAAAATTCCTATTTTTTTTTTCCAAAAGCCTAAATATACCTAAACTGGTAAGTGGCTTATTAAAGCTCTGGGTTATGCTATCTCTGAAAAAGACATTCAGAGAGTATAAAAAAAGTAGCAAAAAAAATTAATTACAGTAATATTATAATATAGGCTACTTAAAGTAAAAGATGAAGTGCATGTCATCTTTTGTAACCTGAAATTATTAAGAACAAATATTAAATGGAACAATCACATTTTGTATCCAGTACAACTTACTGAATAAGAAAAAATAAAATGGATGTAAGCTTTTGCTTATTCAGATGCTCTCAAACTTTGTTTTGGCATGTTCAGAGATAAAAAGCAAAGATGATGTTTTTGCAGTCATTCTCTCTGAAAATAGAGCATGTTTACTGTGAACAGAATGACATTGTTTGCTGACTTTTGTAATTCTGCTCTTGCTTGAGAAAGGAGCAAACATAAAAGGCAAGTGGAATTGTGTTTTGGTTCAGAGAAGTAGATTAGCGATCTGTGTAAATATGATGCAGTGTTTGTTTAAAGGATTTCTGATCTATAAACACGAGGCTAAATCCTGGTTCCTATTGAAGGCAATAGCATAATTCTCCCTTGACTTTAATCGAACCAAAGATTGGTTCAGCATATTTTAATACCGCAAAATTCCTCACTCCAAGAGAAAACTTGACTGGAGTGACTGTTTTCACAACTCAGCTCTTCTATATCCCAAAATCATTGATGTGAAGAGTGTGTGCAAGCTCCCCATGAAAACACTATATAGACTTTTTCTCTGAAGAAACAAATAACCCGAGTCTGCATCCATAGTATTTCTTCTCAGTATTTACTGAGTAGATTAGTATCACCCTATCAATAACTGATGCACAGCCTTTCTGATATTTCTTCCTAAACAGAATCAGCTGGTGACATATATGAACATTTTAAAGACCAGGCAGCAAAATTACAGCTTCCACTGAAACACTTTTTTTCCCACTATTTATTGGCTTATTTTCTTATGTATTTCTGTATTCAGTAGACAAAGAAAGAGAGAAACAGAGATATACAAAAAAAGTCCATATTTTATTATCTGAAAGACCCATTCTTGACCACCTTTTTTAATTATGAAAATGATTCTCTGTCCTTGGCAAATTTTGTCCGCCACAGCATTCTTAGAACATTTTGGTTTTCCTAATGCCTTTTTATTCCTATTCAGTGGGTTTTTTTTTTTAACTAATCAGTCCTACTATGTCAATTGTGGCCTTACTTCTTATCTGATGACTACTAGCATTCCTTTTCAATCTTCTGTGATGGACTTTCTCAAAGTTTTTTTCAAACCCAGATAAATGTCAGCTTGTTCTCCTTCACCTCTGTTATCTGCCAACCTGTTCTCAAATGCAGCAGCACAGTCCACAGACATGTCACTCATTGTGTTTTATAACATTGGCTTGCAATTCCTTAACATATGTTCTGCCACACCATATCAATGAGGTCCATGAATCATGTGAGGAAACAGAAGTTAGTGCACTTTATGGAGCTAGAGCAACACAGAGGTCCAGATTCATTATGTTTAGGTTAATATAAGTAAATAGTCTTTATTTATATAGGTGGGTGGCTATTTAGGTTTTCTGACTATTGATGAAGTCAAGACTTTATTCAAAACTATATTCTACAACTATTAGAGAATTAATTACAGTTCGAGGAACATATAATGTACTTTATTTTAGTAAACAGTTACTCAAAATCCTGACTCATCATAATTAGACATGGTCATTCATAAAGTTACCATCTGTTTCCACAAGGTAAACCACACAAATTCTCAGAGATTTTAGCATTAATATATAACAAAAATGATTGTCAGCTGCATTAAAAAAACCCATTTGTCACTTGTAATAGGTCTCTAGATTCAAATTATAATAGTTTACATACCCAAAAATATAATAATGAATGGAGACAAGAACAGACTACAAACCTAGCTGCTGTTCCAAACATATACTGCCAACAGTCAGAGAGACGTGATGTCAGTTGTTATTCTGGACTTTGCTGAAGGCCTCAGGCCTTCCTTAGATTTTTTTTCCACATCTTGAATTCATGAATGCTACATCAAGAAAGCATATAAAACTAAAGTATATCTCACACAGTTTAGCCTTGGAAGA
>NW_008796187.1:841775-850239 GCF_000699145.1 Aptenodytes forsteri
ATGAGAATGCTACAAAGAAAGCATATAAAACTAAAGTATATCTCACACAGTTTAGCCTTAGAAAAGAAAAAGGGGGGTGTTGGGGTAATATTGTGAAAGTATTCCACAAAATGAAAAATGAAAATATAGAATTTTGCAACTTAAGTACATTATTTACAACATTAGTTGTATGAAATGCACACTAGTTACATCACTAGTTCTGTGAAATTCACCCATATTGTGTGAGGAACGAATTCATCCAAAAATTACTCTACCAGGCAGGTCCAGGTAGGCAATGGAAGTCTGATATTCACACACAGACATCTCAGGATTTTTTTTGGCCAAGACTGGTTGGAACCTTAGAGAAAATGTTCCTAGCAGACATTTTTATGCATAGCTTTAGGGACAACGATTCAGCATTCACTTATTTGTGTGTCACTAAGTCTTACATAAGTTCAGGCACATGGATATTTGGAAGTATTTAGAAGTAATCCAGAATATATGTTATGAAGCACCAAGGAGAGTTAACTTCAGAAGAGGAGGGAGAATGGAGAGGGAAAAAAGTACAGCATTATGGACGCAAGAACTGTTTCACAGGGAATGTTTATTACAGAAAAAACATTTTAGGCCCACTGACCATAAAGAGCAGTCAGAAGAAGCAGCTACTCACAAATAAAAAAGGGATATAAAAATCAAGTGCCTAAAATGGGTACCCAAGGTACCCACTCCTAAAATGGGAGCCCTGGGTGCCCAAGAAACCTGGGAGCACAAGGAATAGAAGGCAAATTTTAGACATGAGAATTACTCATTCAATTCAATTTGTTCAGAAGCAGAAAACAAAGGTTGTGCGAGTGACACCAGTATATAAATACCAGTGGGAGGCAAAGGCAGCCATGGGGGCAGAGAAGGTCCTGGGAAAACAAGCACCCCCCAAGACTTCATTACTGGACCAACAGCAGCACCTTGTCTGGCTGAACCCTAGCAGCAATTGCCTTAAACTTTCTTGATCCAGATCTTTTTCTTTCTCTCTCTCTTTCAAGCTGTGTTTTATTGCTCAACATCTTTGTGCAGTATAGGTGATGATTAATGTTACTTTGAGGTGAGATATTTGGCACACATGTCCCACGTGGGATCCACAGAGGTGTTTGGCACTGCAAAGTCCCTACAGCTGTGTGGGACATGATTCTGCCCTGTGGGCCCTGGGGAGCATGGGGGGGTCTCTGTACCTCCCTGCAGGCACAGCCTGGCTCAGAGGACAACAGATTCTGAGGCTTCAACTTCACCCATCCCTTCTTGGCTCCAGGGATTAAAGAGAGAAGAGTCTAGATACTCCCTAGAGACATGGATTACCCTCCTGTCTGAATTCACAGAGGCCACACAGAAGTAAAATGGCTTTTCCTCCATACTTTTAACAAACTGAAACAACCACCACCACTTATTTCTTTGTGCCTTCAGCAGGGCTGAGCAGAACTGACTCCATCTAGTTGGAATGAAATGTATCAGTAACGGGAACAAACGGCACAACCAAGAGACATTTTTAAAAGACTGTACAAGACCATGAAGTGTCTTGCTGCAAAGATCAGTTCATCATCCTCACCCTTAGTTTCATAAGAACTGGAAACCATGAAGGTTGGTAGTGGGAGCAAAGGTGAACCTTGCTGGAGAGATTTTCAAAGTTATAAAGGATGCTTTGTTGCCCAGTTTCTATAAACAGGAGCCATTTCTGTGTCTTTCAGAATCTTCCCTAGTATGTTCCCTAGTATGAACATGACTCCCATGTTCAGGGAGTCAGACTTTTTGACCGTATGTCTTCTGTTATATGCTGAGGGATAAAATTAAGAAACACTCCATTAAAATGTTATGACATAGGTATAGGAAATTGCAACAACAATTTCATTAGATTTTTTTTTTTTAATTTGATTTTTTTTAACATGGACTCCTCCACAGCAGTTGTTGTAGGAGGCTTTAACCTGAAAATAGCAACAACTTAAATTAGACTTTTGCACAGAAGAGGCTGTTGTTACATTAACAAAATGGTGTAGGAAGGTTCAAGTGTGAAGGATTCAATGTTACACAGTTATTCACATTCTGAAGGAATATCTAAGTGACATTTTTGGTCATGAGAACACTTTGGTAAGAATAGAAAATGGGAATTTCTAGACTCCAGCAAGTGAAAAGGCTGAAGAAAGAAATTGGAAATGTCCAAGTGTGCTGTCATATCTCTTAACAAAAAAATAAACAAAGCATATTTTAAAATCTTTCCATTTCTTAAAGAGTGAAAAAGAATGGAACTGCTTTTCAAAAACAGGATAAAGATTTGGTTTGTGAAAGCATTTCTATATGAAAGTATGTGCTTTTGGTGGTTCTGACGAAAAGATCTTGCTGGATGTCTTTAGTTTGACAAGAGAAATTGTGAGCACTAGCTGAGGGATAGGTTTGTGCTAAAGAGAAAAGATAAAAAACCTGTTCACAAAAAATTACAAGAGCTAAAACCCACTTTTACTATAAATAGTTTAATGCTGCAGAATTTTATTGCCATCAAAAAAAGATTTGCAGAGCTTAGTGTGACAACACCATCCAGAGTTTAAATTCACACAGATGAAATCAAACAACATTAGAAAATGGCTGAGCATGGTGATAAAGTGACTGTAAGGCAGACTGGCAGAAAAGCACTTTTCAAATAATGAGGAAGATGCCCTAGGTGCAAACACACTAGGTAGATTATTGTCAACAATAATTTTTATTGTTGTTTTATTGTTGTTATCCAGGCGTATAAATAAAATTCCTCTGTCACACCTTTTGCTGCCAAATTACTACAGCCACTATACAGTCACTGATCCTTGCTTTTCCTTGCAAACCATAACTTACCATCATCACTGATGGTAAAAAAAAAAAAAAAAATCAAGCTATGCTTTTTTGTCTCTTTATGAGACTGCTTTCTCACATTAAATAAAAATTAAATGATACAGTTTACGCATGAGGTTAACTGTATGCCTCTGTCGTACCAACATCCAGCAAGTTACTAACAGTCAGACTGCAGTCCTCAGAAGTATAGGAATATTATGACTTGCTGCTTGGTTCCAGCTGTGTGTCAGATCATGCTTTTAACTTACTTTCTGTGGATTCCGGGGAGAGAAGGATTGGATACAGCTCTGTGCGTGAAAATCTTCCATTATAAATCAGTCATGATAGCTCAGCCCCTGAGTCCCTCCTAACGTATTTGTCTGCAGTGTATGTCTCTCAACTTACAGCTTGTAAGACACTTTCATATTCCAGATCCAAAACCAATATGATGTTATTGTAGTTTTCTACTGCTGCCTAATTCACCATTGCACTGATTTCAATGGGGTCATGCTAGTACGGAGCTGCTGTGTTCAGAATTGTTACATGAATTTTTCAATGTGCATTGCAGCAATATATACTCCTAGCACACATTATTTTTCTCACATTGGACAGAGAAAAGAATGCTATAATAAAGTATAGCACTAAAGTCTTCAAACAGACCTGTTTTGATGTTGTTTCCAACAAAAGGCAACCATATAAACAGGAAGAAATCCTAACATTTAGATTACCATTAAGGAAAAAAAAAAGGTACCTTTGGGTTAATATCCACCACTACTGATTTGTTTCAGTCTTAGCTATGAGGAATATTGTGCGTGTCCCCACATTTTGTGCAGATTGCTAAATGCTTTTACTTAGCAATCCTGGTTTTATGTGATTTCATAAACATGAGAAGAGTTGTTCACTTATTTCTTATTTAATTACTGATTATTTATTATACTTGCACGTTAGTTTAAGAGGTAATAATATCATATTAGCACAGACAGGTTTCTTACAGTCTCAGAGATGATGGCAGAGAAGCTCCAGTTACCCAACTCACGTATTATAGAAGACTTCCTACATTCAGTTATTTTACCCTGACACATACTGTTTCTTCCATCACAAAACCTGACCACAGCTATACCACTATACTTTCTATAACATTTCTGAAACTGTAGGTAGTAAGAACTGAAACGCCCTCCCAAATGTCACCACTCTTATATCACCACAGTTAAGCAGAGGTCATGCCCTAGATAAATTTCCCTGCAAGTGGTTTGACTTCTGTCATCCTTAGATTTCCTGTGCATCCTCGCAGTTTGTCTTATCCTTCTATACATTTCCTGCATTCTCAACATTGTCTTGTAGCAATTTGTGGTGGTGTAAGTCTGCCTAACTCAACAGTCTTCAAACACTACAGCTAGACAGGCAAAACTCTGCCACTTGTTTCTTCCCCATGGACAAAGATAAACCACAAAATGCATTTGGTGGCAATCATTCATTTGTACTTCCTTATAAAAAACTATGTTTCTTCTAATGTCAAATGATTAATATGCCACAATACATCAGTTCAGGAGAGGTTAAATCACACAGATACCTAGGAAAAATCATTTTTTCTGCTCTTAGCAAGACCTGGAGGACTGAGTTTGGGTAGCATGCATGGAAGGTGTAGAGTTTACCTGGAATGACAAATGATTACTTCGGCCTTGGCGCCCAGACAGTGACACTGATCTACCAAATCACCAATACTTCTCACAGTTTGGAGCTCCTCACATTCACAGATGAGCTCCTGTGTAATCCTCAGGGAAAGGCTGCTGCCTGCACCCAAGTCACATATAGCAAATATGAAATTTTATCTGCTCAGGACTTCTGAGTTAAAAAGTTGAAGTATAATAACAGCAGGGTTTAAAAAAATGAAAAAGCAGAGTAAATTAGTACTTCTTCATCCACAGAGAATGAATAAAACAGAAAATAGTTTTACTAAAAAAAAAGTGGTAATAATATTTCAGAGATGGAACTGAAGTCATATTGGGCAACACATACAATTGATACAACTGAAGACGCTCTTTGTGTTACTACTATGTGTCCATGTTCCTCATGTATCCTAAGCTAGAAAGTGCCACACAAGAACCACACATTCTGACAAAGTGTTAATCCATTGTAAATTTGATATAAGGTAAAACTGGTTGAGGTGTACCACCTTGGAAGGATACGGCAATGGATGCTGCATCTGACCTGAGCAAAGATATTCTTGCATTTCAATACAGAAGGTTGACATTTCCACAGAAAATGTCATGTACAAACATGGACCTGAAGTTACAAAGTGCACTCAGAATTTTAGGATGAAATATGCCACCATGCAAGAACATAAATAGGTATGAGACTTCCTTACATTCATGCTGCGCTGTATAAAGTAGTTCAGAATAGGCTGAACTGAGATCTTTGTCCGCTTCAGATCCTTCCGAGATTGTTTATATCGTAGATGAAGAGCTAAAGTTTATTAGAATTATTCTTCTTCTGTCTCAGCCATCTATAAATATCCAGTATGCTATTATTTACCCGCAAAAAATAAGAGTAAGTGCAAGATTCAGCAGTTTCATATAGTGTTCTCTCCCACTTGAGCTCTAGCATCACCACCTGAAGGAGTGAATGTGACCTGTAGGGCTTCTGAACTCAGGAGTGCTGTTAACAGTAGTTTGGTGCTAGATGTTTTTCAGGAAGGGAGTAGGCTAGTGTTCACTGGGAAACACTCTGCCAAGTACACTATGAACTACAATTGTCACAGCTGTAGCAATCTTCCTGTAGGCAGGAAGATTACACAGGTCATCAGGGTGTACTTGTGAACAGCATCTTTTGACTGCAATGCAGAGGAGAAAGCAGTTACTATTAGGATACTTATTCCTGTTTCTAAATAAGAAAGGTGCCTTAAGGATTATTTCTGATTTTCATCTAGTTGCTGCTCAAAATAAAACGCATTAATACAACCTCTAGTTTTCCTTGTACCCAGGTCCTCCAACTTCAGACTAGATAATATGACCAATAGGCTACAGTGGCTTGCTCAACCCACTGTGTTTAATACTCCCAGCTGTATAAGAGCTCAGCTGTAACAGCAGCCCTGAAGAGCATTTTTCCCTCCCCACAGCTGTAAAGCTGATAGCAATAGTACTCCAGTGAGGCAGGAAAAAGTGTGACTGAACTCTCTCACATAGACCAGGGGACAGGACAAAGGTTTGCCTCTGGTCAGTGGGCTTGAAAGACACGTAATATCACCTTTACAATCATATTTTTAAAGAAAATAATAAAACAGCCTTGTTCATTACATTCAAAGCAAATTTGCAGATGACAGTCTTCAAGCAAGTTTCTGAGCTATTATTCCCAGCTGATGAAGGCAGCTTCCCTGCAGCCCTGAATCAGTCACCAGAGACAGGGAGATTCAAGTACAGCCTGGTGTTTAGCACTTCCTATGGGCTAACCCTATGCAGCTTCTACTTACTTAGTATACAGAGTTAGGTAAATTATTTTTCTGAGAAACCTAATTTTCATTACAGGACATATACAGGGTCCTTGCATTTGAGACTGGGTACTGAATTCCAGCCCAAGCCCTTTTGCTTTATGCTTTAAAGATAAGTTTTCCATCCTCTCACAGTAAGAATCTGCGTCATATCTTGTTTCTAATCCCCAAGTGCCTACAAAGCATTTCCTTGTTTTACATTATTTCCTTGTTTTTCTTATTTTACATTTCATGTTGGAATTTCCAATTTTTTTCTTGCAAAACTTTTGGTACTCGGTTTCTTTTCCTGGGAAAATTAACACAGAAGGCTAGTCCCCTGGGGAAAAAAAATCATACCTTGCCCTCTTAGAGGCAATTTCATTTATGGAAATCACCAGACCCTCTGTAAAATTTCATCCATCTCTACACTCTCAGGGTAATGTAAGTGTGATGACATCTTCGCAGCACATTACACCCTCAACTTCTCCTTAATTTAAAGCTTCTGGTTATCTTATGAAGGGCAATGATCTATATCTAAATTTTTGTTCTGCTTAAACCCAACTTCTGTACGTAAGTCTTCCTGCATATTTCATAGTGAGGTATAGAGGTCTGCTAAGGAGATTTATAGTCCTGACACACACATTTATTGAGGGATAATTATATGAGCTGGAATCTTTTTCTGGCTACACAGCTCCCTGTTTTCAGTCAAGTGCTTATTCCACTATGTACTTAACACACAGCTCTGTTTTGTTATCCACGCTCTCTCTGATTCTCAGGCAGAGCTTAACTGCTTTAAAGTGTAAAGAGCTGGCCTCCTTAATGGCAGCTCGTTCTTTACCTTCCTACCTGGCATACAAGATCCTCTTACTCAGTCAGACAAAAAGCAAGCTTCTGTTTATTTCCCATTCCCATCAAATATACTCAAAATGCTATTTTGGTATAGGTATCGAATATAGCTTGTGAGGCTGAACAGTACGTAGATCTTGCTGCTGTACGTGCAAATTAATACATCCCTACATTTCCTCACAGGTAGAAAAGAGGAGTTGAAATAAGGAACCATCTAGACTGAACTTTGAATTACCTTATGTATATTCTTGTTTGCAGTCAATCACCAGCAGCTTGCCCTTGTTACTGACGTTGCAGCTGTGCTCATAGAAAGATCAAAGTCCATTACAGTACCCATGCCCCTCTCACCCAGAAGAAGGCAGGATGCCGATCAGCAGCAAACACACCAAACATAACTTGTGCCCCCAAGCCTGCCCACCCTCAGTATCTTCCACTGATTCACTCTGTCTCTAAGGAAACTCTGGATTCTGTAAGACGGACTATTTATGATCTGTTTTCTATGTTATTTTCATTCAATGACAACAATTCGCTTGTTATTTAACAAATGCTGAGTGAAAGCATATCATAGACTGTGGATGAGCTGGGGTTATTGTTTGAATAGTAGGAGCTTATGATTGATATTCATGCTGTGTAATTAATCTCCTAAACTGCATCTTTCTTTTCCCCATCAGATGATTATTAAACCTATATAGAGCTTTCAAAATGGCTTTGCAAAATCTTCCTCTGTGAATGCATATCTGAGTGAATATTTGTATGCAGCTTATTCACATCAGAAATATTCACATCTTTTTTCTTAAACAAAAGAAATACCTCTCAGAGATTTTGAATTAATATTTCTAAATATATTTTTTTCAGTGTTTTCCCACCTTCAATTCAGATGGACTTTTGAACTGATAAGATGACTAATACAAGGTAACTCTTTCTATATTTTCATCCTGCAAAGGTCTTCATAGACAAACACATATACAAATATGCACATAACTGTAGTAAGTAATTTATGATAAAATCTTCTTTGTCATCCAGTTCCTCTTCTTTCTTGTCTCTTTACAAGCTTTCTGTATTATATCTGTTGTTTATTAGAGCGATTTTAATATGGATTGAATGAGCAGTTTACCAGTAAACAGGAAACTATAAACATATTGCTGTAAAATGAGAATTGTCTATTGATAAATCAAAGCATTAGGCATCTGACCATATCCCAAGAGAACCACTGAAGCAAGCTGCCTCAGCTAATTCAGTGAATTAGTGATGTTTACTGGTTTGTAAAAGCCATCCAAAAAAAAAGAACACCCAGCATTTTTTTTTTTTTTTTTTTTTTTAAAAAAAAACAAA
>NW_008796187.1:850530-867323 GCF_000699145.1 Aptenodytes forsteri
AACCCCCAAATTTTTTTTTTTTTTTTTTTTTTTCAAACACAGCACATTTAAAATGGAACACAGGGAAAATTCCTTCTCACATTTTAAATTCTATTCCTCTCTTTTGCTGCTTATTTGCACCCATAGATATAGGGTATACATTAGTAAAGATTCCATCTGGATTCCCTTTTAGGTCAAATGCATCCTGTCCCCTTTCCGCAGTTCCCAAGTTTAGGCGTTCAGTCCCAGAGGTGACAGAAGTTAAAATGAAACCTCTGAGACTCCGATTTTCTATTACGTAGGTACCTTTTAAGACCAGTAGAGGGAGATCCAGTCCTCTTAATTAAGTCCCATTTTAGCGGTTTCTTACGGACTCCTGGAACATCTGTTTCTCCCCCTCCCCTGTCAAGGACACATTTTAGTGGCTCTGAGCTTCAAATGAGAATAAAAAGTCCAGTACTGCTCACCTGGCTCTTGCCTACAGGGCTCTGAGCTTTATGCAGGCAGAATAGGACTCTCTCCCACAACCTAGAAGAGGACCCTGATTTGCAGCTAGCAGCTGAGGCCAACAACTTGAAATGGTCATGGTTGTTGCTTCCCCCCCCTGGACACTGCTTCCTGCCTCCCAGCACAAGTACTGAGTATTCATGGGCAAGAAAGGTGGTCACGGAGGTTTCAGATTAAACGGGAAGGTGCTTAGCAAATTCAGGATCCTATAGGGTTAGAGAGCCAAAGTAACTATTCTGGGATCTACGTTCGAGGGTAGAGTGTGTCTGATCTTCTCTCATTAAGCAGGGGAAAAAACCCCAAAACCTTTTAATGTTAACTCCTATTATTGTGTGATCCTCTAGTTCCTCAAACACTTCAGTCCCACACAGGATGTTACTATCCTAAGGTCCCCTATGGAAATATTACCAGATATAATAAAACCCTTAAAAACTCATGCCTATGGAAGAGTAACTAAAATAACTAAACACCTGACAATTAACTTGCTACATGTCTATGCTACCCTTAGTAGCACACTTGTCCTGCAGGTGATGTCGAAAACTCGTTGGTTGCACAGCATTTCTCCCTTTCCATAATACTTCCGCTGGAAACTCTGCCAGTAGTGGCTATAAGGTTCATGTTCATACTAATACAACAGTTTCATCATTGTTGCTACCTATTTTGGCAAGTCAAAAACATTTCTTACTCTGTTTGCACAGAGCTAGTTAGGTTTTGTTCCTGTCAGTGTATTCACTGCTGCTTGTATAAGAAGAGGTCTTATTTAAGCTGGCCCTCGAGCGGAACTCAGTAAAGAGGAATAAGAGACTATGATGCAGTCAGAAGTACTAAAATAGACTTTAGATGGGATGAGAGCCTTTAGCTGGAGTCCAAGGGAGCAAAACTTCAAAGCTGGTAGGTCGGTTCATAAAGGAGCACAAGTGGTCAACTAAGCAACAGGGTTGAGGCCCTGGTATACAGTAAAGTCACAGAGCAGACTCAAGGTGATCAAGATTTCCATCTCTCTGACATAACTTCTCTATGTAGCCTTTCCCTTTCCTTCTCTCTCTCCTCTCTCCCCCTCCCTTACTGCTGTTATCTTTGTTTAAAGTGCTTAGCTCACTGCATTGGCTACAGGTTTTGTCACATATTCAGCACTTCAAGATGCTTCTGCAGTAGCAGTGAAAGTGATCAATTACTGCTTTCACACGGGAAGAAGAAGAAGAGAGGAAAGATGAGTTTATAAAGAATTCATTATACTTAACATTATACAGGAATCTAATGCTGGACAAAGAGAGAGTCATGCTCTACAAAGGCATTACAAAGAAAATAAACAGACCGACTTTAGTCAGGAATTAAAAGAACAGAACCAGCTCTCAGACATGATAAAGATTCCTATTTCTTCTCTTTCTCTCATGGATACAGTTAGCCTTAAACGTGAGAATAAAAGACCTATTATTGCCCACTGGTGGTAGTATTCAGATATGCCAGCTAACAGTAGAAAATCATTAATTTCTAGGTTGTCATTATTGAAATATCTTGATGAAATGAAGGAAGAATGCTGCTACTAAGCAACTTGTGCTCAGGCTCAGGCTAACGTTACACAATTTATGGCTATGATTTTTTAATAATGAGACAGTTGTCTTAATGTGTTTGCAGAGCCATGCATGTCAGCAATATTATCTCCAGAGACCGCAAGGTCCATTAGTCTAATAGGAACAAGCAGAAAGAAAATACAGACATTAAATCTAGATCTAGCTTCTGGAAAAAAATACTGTGTTTCTCCATGTTTCAGCTCCTGAAACAACAGTTATTAACATAATCTCAGGACAAAAATACCCCTATATGCAGATTTCCCTTCTGCCAATACGGGAGAGAGGTTATAAGGATCTTGCTTCTTCACAATCATCTATATTTTTCTGCATATATATATGTATCTCATAATCTGTTTATAGCATATGTAGTTCTGGTAAATTCCTGAAAGTCATCTATTTTTAAAGCTTCAGGTACTTTACAATTTATAAACCAGAGTTACAGATTATATTCGAGTACAGACTAAATCTTTGCAGCACTGTATTTATTACAGCTATGTTCAGAAACTAATTTCTCTTCTGTAACCACAGTCTTACCAAAAATAAATGAAGATTATGAAGACACCACAGATTCAGCAGTCACAAACACCAAACTGTGAAACTACCTGATAAATCCACTGCTTATAGGACTTAGATATTGTCGTACAAAATGAGTTTCACTGTTTTACCTGTCAGCATTATAATATGATAATTTATCAGATGTTTTTACCAATTTTGTTTATTTGAGTTTCAGTAAGGTTCAACCTACTAGATGATTTAGAAGCTTTTAAAAACATGAGATTATGTTTACTGCTGAAACTCTGGGTTTGTATGTTGATACTCAAATATTTGAAATCTGGACTGTGTGCTTTTTGGCTCAGATAGTTGCTTGCTGAAAAGTTGTGATATATGCAAACAAAAATGTACATATATAAGATTAAGTTCTAGAGAATTGCTAAATCTAAATTAATTATTACATTAATCTCTTTCAAAAAGAGTTTTTGTTAAAAGAACATTACTGTAGTTAGAAAACAAAAATAAATCATCCTCTTTAGTAATCATCATACTGAATATTTATCAGTTTTTAATATTAGTTCTTTCTCTCAAAATTTAATGTTGTCTATTTCTGAGAGAAAATCATGAGCTGTGATTTATCATCCCTTCACATTCCAGGGTATGGTTCTGTGACACCACAGTAGGGGATCCATTTCATTTTTAACATATTTTTTAAATGTCAAGTACTGTAATCTTGAAATGTAGCCTACCCATTTAACATAATAGGTCTCTCCAATTTTTGATCAATACAAATAAATTATCTGAAAAAATGCTGTTAGGAATTATGGAGTGCAATTTCCGTGGGCTGAAATTCTGGGGCACACGATCAGAGTTCTGCACATGAAGGGCTTTCAGAAATAGCGCTCAAGGAGAAGAATTTCAGCACTGAGTTGCACTACGCAGAAGAGCCTCTTCTAACCAAGCAAAATTGCAATTTTTTTCTTGTAAGGCTTAACAACAGTGTTATGTTCCAAGAGCTGATCATTCAACCACGGACAATTTAAACAGAGAGTTTTAAAGTGAAAAGGCTATGGAAGAATAAGGACTGTAAAGTGAAGGTGAAACAGCTAAGTAGAGAACTCAGTATTTCCAGAACCAGCAATAGAGTATCCTATTTTCCTTCTGGCCCTGGTCCACTTCAGAATATTAGTGAACAAGCAGCGTAGCCATCACATAGCCCTTTGGTTTTATTCTGCTGGACTGAGCCAGAGAGGCACATGTGGGGGGTGGGGGTGGGGGCGGAGGGGAAGTGCATCCATGTCAGAAAAAAAATGTTACACTATTTTAGTCAGCCTCAGCAGAAGAAAGCACAATAGAAAAAGAATGGCCCAAGAGCATTCAAATGAAAACTAAAGCTAGGCAGAAAGATCGTGCACGAGCTCAACTATCCGCCCAAAGAGCTGGGTAAAGAAATGGCATCACTGGGGCACCCATGATTAACTGTATTTTTTCCAGTTGTGAATAAAAGGATTTTAGCAAACAGAACTTTATGGGGAGTCAGGGAAAATAAATGGCAGTTCAGAGAAACCCAAATTAGCAAGCGTTTGGATTACCTTCCTTAGGATACCAGTCGGGAGTCCAATAGTCTTCCCAACACTATCATCAGCTAGCTCCTTACTGCCCCTCTTACTTCACTGTGATTGCCATGGTGTCTCCATTCAAATCCTTGTCATTACAGTGACCCTCCTCTGCTCACCTTCTCCAGCCACCCTTTACAGATTCTCAGGGAAGAAACAAGTTCCCTCCCCTAAACCTTTGTAGTAATAGGAAACCACTGCTGGCCAGTGTCCCTCTTTGCTCCCTCCTCATATGCTTTCTGCAACATTCCCACCTGCGGTTGCTGCCAGGGCAGCCTAGCCAAGGGCACCAATAGAGCACATCAACAGAGCGCACCAAGCGTGAGCAGAAACGCTGTTTTACACCTATGACGACCATAACAGCATATGAAAAAAGTGATCTGGACTGTTAGAAAGATGACCTGCAAACTGAATCCTGCAAAACTAACCAGTTACCACTTTCTTGTAAAACTTGTCAGCAGAGGGGTTTTATCCAGACAGCCTTCCACACAAGCTTTGTCCACCTGCAGTTTTCCAATAGTCCGGGCTTTTCTTTACTCAGCAGGAAGTGCAAGTAGTGAGCTCCCCAGATACAAAACGATTCAACAGTTCTCTAATTATCAGCTTTCTTCTAATCCCGTATGACTAGAAAGAATGTAACACTGTCACAATACCATTTATTTTAGTGACACTCTGTGAGTGTACAGCTGTAAGAAATCTTCTCTGTTAAAGAAAGCATTTTTCAGCATTTGATATTAATCTATATAGTATATATATAGATATATACTTTTATATATATATTCATAGAATTGGCAATTAGAGGAACCTTAAGCAATTTTTCACCCTATCTGAACAAAATGACTAAACTGCAAGTGACAAGCTTGTAAATTAAAAATCTGAAAATATAAAAACTTTATTACAAGTGTGTCATTTGTGAATCATTTAAGTGGCATATAATTAGATATGCAGTCACTTTATTATGGTTTATTTGTTCCCGGCTCATAAAGACTTTTTATCATGAAAAGCTCACTGAATGTGACATTTACTGTAGAGTGGCCATGAAAGGAACTGTTGAAACTTTGCCACTAGAGACTTGTAAAACTACTTGAGAGAAATTACATAAACAAACTACCCTATAAGATGCTTGCAGGAGTTACAACTGGAAGTGGTACAAACAATTAATTTCCGAAAACAAGCTTTCTGTCATTGGAAAGGAAGTCTTGCTTTCATTCTTTTTGTTTTAGTTCATTACACAAATCATTTAACTTTTCCTTGGAAATGAGAGAGAACTAGGCTTAGCCAGTGCACTAATGACATTGTATTGGGTTTGCATGGCAAGGCTTTGGTAGTGGGGGCTCTACAGGGGTGGCTTCTGGGAGAAGAGACCAGGAGCTGCCCCGTGTTGGACACAATCAGTTCCAGCCAGCTCCAAAATGGACCCGCTGCTGGCCAAAGCTGAGCCCATCAGTGATGCTGGTGGAATCTCTGTGATAACGTATTTAAGAAAGGGGAAAAAACACTGCATAGCAGCTGTGAGGGAGAAGAGTGAGAAAATGTGAAAGAAACAACCCTACAGAAAACCAGGACAGGGAAGAAGGAAGGAAAGGAGGTGCTCCAGGTGCCAGAGCAGAGATTCCCCTGCAGCCCAGGGAGAAGACCATGGTGAAATAGGTCACCCCCCTACAGCTTTCGGAGGACCACGATGGAGTGGACATCCACACTGCAGCCCGTGGAGGACCACATGCCAGAGCAGGTGGATGTACCTTGAGGGAAGCTGCAGCCCGTGGAAAGGAGCCCACACTAGAGCAGGCTCCTGGCAGGACCTGTGGCCCATGGGGGACCACCCATGCTGGAGCAGTCTATTCCTGAAGAACTGTACCCCATGGGAGGGACCCCATGCTGGAGCAGGGGTAGAGCGTGAGGAGGAAGAAGAGGTAGTGGCAAAGTGTTACGAATTGACCGCAACCCTTATTCCCCATCCCCCATGCACTGCTTTGGGGGTAAGAGGTAGAAGAGTTGGGAATGAAGGAGTGAAGTTGAGCCTGGGAAGACAGGAGGAAAGTGGTTTTAGCTTTGTTTTTTTTCTCACTATTCTACTCTATTTTTAATTGTCAATAAAATAAATTAGTCTTCCCCAAGTCAAGTTTTTTTCCCAGGATGGTAACTGGTGAGTGATCTCCCTGTCCTTATCTTGATCCACAAGCTTTTTCATTGTATTTTCTCTCCCTGTCCTGCTGAGGAGGAGGAGTGAGAGAGCAGCTTGGTGGGCACCTGGCAGCCAGACAAGGTTAGCCCATTATTGCAATGTAAAGTTTAGGCATATTAATCTCTAGCATGAGACTTGGGGATAATCTCACTGACCTCTTCTGATCTTTTTCAGTTCAGTATGGTTCAATACACAGAATGAAACTGGCACTGCCTGAGATGAACTGGATTGCTCTTCAGATCAGCAGCCAGCAGAAACCCAGGCAGAATTGTAGGTGTAGAAAATATGTAGAATCTAGTTTTAGCTATTCTTTCCAATTTCCCTCCTTTCCTCTTCCTCTGTCCTCTCTGAGGCCTTCCTCCACACTCTCCTCTCTGTCCCCCAGCACATCTCCAGGATAGATGCACTCCTGTGTCCCACCTCTGTCCCTGTCACCTCCCTTGTGCCTCCAGGTGCAGAAGGAGTTCTTGGTCATTCAGGCACAAGAAGAAGGAAAAGGCAGTAGGAGAAATGAAAACTTCATGAGGGCCAAGTTCAAGATAAGCCTTGCTAAATGAGTCTTCTTGAGCTTCCCTCCAGATCTGTTTGTGATGAACAAGTGCAGAAACCCTGCAGATATCACAGTAAGTTCACCGTACTTTGCAGATATACTGAACTAGAACCACAAGATCATGAAAAACTGTTGTTAAAGACACTCATATAAAACTGTAGCACCATAGAAAATGCCATCTCAGGTTAGATCAGTTGTGTCTCTCACACACAGATCTGCCAACAGTCTGTCCCAAAACTTTTCTTGAGCAAATGCGGTGCCCTTTAATGTTTCAATGTGAAATACCATGCCCAACTTTTTGTTTCTATCTAACCAGTGCAACTGACTTGCTCTGAATGACGAAGAAATAAAGTTAATTTGCATTTAAAATTCTTCTCAAAGCAGCTATGGATTTAAACATATACCAATTTTCTACACAAACCAGTCCTAGATTTCACAGTCTTGTTTCACAGGAAAATGTTTACCAACTTCTGATTGTCTTATTTCTCTTTGCAGTCTTCTTGCAGCTCAGGGACCACACTGTGATCCCACCAAGCTCTGCTTCTAGCATTGGCCACTGATACTGTTTTGAACAATTACAGCAGTCCTTGGTGTGCTGTAAGTTAAACCATTTTCCAGAATTGTAGAGTTTCCACATTGAATAGAACATAATGTGCATGGTCATCTTTGATTACTTCAGCCTGTTCCAAATCCTCTGTGCTTATGGATGTATAGTGAATCATTCTTAAGTCATCATTCTCTTCCAGTAAATCCACATGAGTGTATGCGTATTTCATAACAGTGCTGATGAACCTTAATAGCTATAATTCCACCATTTAGTAGAGGAAACAGCTGCAAAGCACTAAGTAGTGACTTGATGTAAGTTGTCAATAACATCTGCAATGCCATCAATCTGAGCAGTTAAATTAGGAATGCTTTCCTCGCAGTCGTGCCATACCTGCGATTAGGGCTCTCAGAGATGTAAAATGAAAGCAAAGCACACTGTAATATAAGACATACGTGACACAGAAAATAGTGAAGAATTGTGTCCGCTGCTGACAGAATCAAATGCATTCAGAAACATCGTGCTTCTTTTCATCTTTTCAAAAATGTAGTTGCTGTGCTAATGGGCGTGTGAGTCATGCTATGAACTCAAGGAAATGAGGGGGGGAAAAAGTGACATGTACCCTGATTCCTGCCACTGAAGAAATAAGAATTTTAGGTTATCAAAATTCTTATGATGCCTCTCATTGCAACTTCAGCCTTGCATGATCAAATCATTAGGACTATTCTTCCATAAGTCACACATATGAAAAAAGCAAACCCTTCCAATTAATTTCACTACATGCATGTCTCTCTTGATGCCTCTACATTTTTCTTTGCATTATTTCAACACGTCAGTTGCATCTTTCTACCTTAGATATAGTGATTTGCCATTTCATAGACAATATGCTTTCAGCTTTCTCCAGTATTTTGTTGGGTTGTTTTGTTTTGTTTTGTTTTGTTTTTTAATAATCATGTGCTTTGGAATAGCAGAATAGCTTGCATGTGTTTTTTGAAAGTATACTGCAACATTATCTTCTATGGTTCTATGATGTTTTACTTCCCTACACACTTTATGTAACTGCAATATTCTATTGCTATTTACAATTTATTTCAAATTAGTAACAGTTGCTATATTAAAGTATATGTTTGGTTCCTTTTATGTGTCCAGGATGAAAAGTAAAATTGGATTCAAATCTGATCCCAGATTCTTCATATTGCCTTTAATCTGAATCACTGTTGTTTGGGGTTTTTTATATTCTTCAGCTTCTTTTTAGTCTCACTGATAACTTTAGTGAATTTTTAAAGTAAGATATTAAATACGGTATATTACCAGTATCACCAAAGTCTTAGAGTGCTGAAAATAAATGGAGGTGTTTGGTTGTTGTTTTTTGTTTTTTTTTTTTTTTTATTTAGGTGCATAGTAACATTTAAAAAAAATGAAGTGAGGAGCAGAGAGTTCAGAACTAGGAACTGATGTGATTGATTCACAGCCCAGAATCCTGTCTCTGAGACTTGAATTATTCCTTTTAGAAATGCAAAACAGGGCACTTTTTCCTTTCCTTTTAGTACTACGCTGGTGGTTTGCTGTATGCTAATATATAAGAACTCAGAGAAATCACTTTAAAAGCATGATATTTGGAATCAGTTCACTCCTCAGCTTTGTGGGTTTTGAACTGGCTTCTTCCATCTCCCAGAAGAGATCTTACTCAACAAGCTATGGGTACATGTGCCCCTCTTGTTCTGCAAGGAAAGAGAGGAAGAGTTAATTTAAGGTCAATGATTACAGTGAATCCTACATTCTGCTCCTGGTACCCTTTGTGCATTTTATTCAGATGATTTCACGTAGAATACAGAAGAAAGACCCGGTCATACAGAAGATCAGAAGAAGTATTAAAAAAAAAGAAGAAAAAACCTACAGAAAGCCTGGCAGTTATGATGACTGTCCCAGCCAGACCCAGCTTCTGAGACTGCCTACTTCTGAGAGCAAAAGCTCTAACACCTTCTATCCTCCAGCTGGGAGTCCAGACAAAGAGGATTGTAACTGCTGTGTTCTGCTAAACCCTCTTCTGCAAGTCAGTGTTATGTATGCTTATCGAGAGGAGAGAAGAAAATGAAGGGTGACACAGTCCTTCCAGCCCGAGGTAGTTCTGGGCTTGTGCCTATATGATTTGCAGGCACCTAAGAGCTGACCGTGCAGACTTAGCATGTACAGACAGCTGAGAATTTACATAAGGGACTGGGAGGAAGGAGCGCCACAGCTTGAGGTGTGAAATCTGTTTCCGCTGAAATCCCCAGCAATTTTTCATGGATCTTAATAGAACTTGTTCTTGTTCAGGAACCCCTGGAGCCAAAACAGTCATGGTAAATATTGTCTAAGAAAAAGGAAAAAAAAAAAAAGTTCTGCATTTTAGTAAGGTTCTTTTTTTTCTTTTTTTTTAACTGAACTGCCATCAACAGAGCAAATTTGTTTTTCCCATGATTAAAGATTAGCACAAAGATACTATTTTTCTGTCCTCTGGAGCCTTCAAGAATCAGATAAGTTTAAGTCTTCTAGATGGTTAACTCTATTTCCTCTAAATTTATTTCTCCTCTGTTGTGAAACTTGCTGTACAAACACCTTCCCATAAGGTGCAACTGATGTATCGGGGGGGGGAGTGGGGGGGAAGTTTGATTTGCTGCAGTTCCTTAGGGTTCTAGGTTTGCATATCCACACTGTCTTTACCGGTAATGAAGCTCACAGTGGTTGTTGGGTGTACATCATTGATTCATAGATAGCTGAATGCTGGGGGACCTTGCATCCCCACTGCAAGTGGGCCGCCCTAGGTGATGTCCTGATGTGCAACTTCAGGCTAGCTGCAAGGCAAATTCTCATCAAAGAGAGCCCCTTTTCTACACTAAAATCCACTTACAGTCCACTACTCAGACAGAAGAGTAGTCTTTAATCCATATTTTCTAATCTTCCTATATACATACAATGGAAAACAGTCCAACACTGGGGTAATTAGGAAAATAAAGTATTCTGTGCTTTACTCTGTGACCTGTGACAAGGACAAAACAATGTTACCAAGCATATAAAACACCTGATATTCTTCATGCAAAAGGTAGACTTTGTAGAGGCTCTCCATGTACACATGGGAGTCTCCAAAGCCAGTGTAACCCACCTTCCAAAGAAAAAGTCACTGCAGAGGCCAGCTCAGTCAATAACTCTGCAATACAATCTCAGTGCATATGCATTGGTGCGTTGTTTCATCCAAATTATTTTTATTACCTTGTTCTGTCTCTTTTACTTGTGCATCTACACCTACCTACACCTTCTCTTCTGTGAAGAGAATACATGGGTAATTTCTATGGTAAACACTGTACGTGTCTTCCACCTGTTCCTCTCCCTCTCTCTCAAACATCTTTACTTCTTATTTCCTTCAAGACAATGTATTTTATTCAACTTATCGTTGTTTCAGAATGACATAATGAGAGAGTATATGCACTTCTTACTTGGATTATTACAAACAAACAAACCTGGGCTATATTCTGCTCTCAGTTATGTTTTTTAAGCCATGCTCAAGTTATGAAGAAGCAGATAAAAAAAGATGTTGCATTATGGATATTTTTCCTGCACTGTCCTCCTCATCAGTGATGACAGGAAGATATTTTATATAAGCAAAGATAATATTTGATTGCTTGGTGTAGGTGTTCTAATGTCTAGAAAAATTAATTTGTATTTAAATAAAATATCCATAGCAATGTCATATAGCTGAGTTTAGGGTCATTTTGATTCATTTTGTTTCCTTTGAGAGTGCAGTTATATCATCTAGTCACAACAGACATAAAGAAACTCTACAAACACCATTAGCTTTAAAGTTATGACTCTTATTGTTTATTATTCAAACATAAAAAGCTATATTAGAAAACCAACCACAAGTCAAGCGTTTCTTGTATCTCAGAATGAAGTATAAGCTTCTAACCCTTCTAAGCTTACATAAAATTTTTGCACTTCAGATGAAAATCCCTACTGACTTCTTATTTCACCAAGTATCCATTAGTCTTCAATCATTTACTAATAGAGATATAAGGCTTCCAGATTCCTAGGCAAAAATCTAATATCAGATTTTTGGAAAAAAAATACAAAGTTATTAAAGTTATTAGAAGGAGTTAGATGCAGTTGAATGTATCAGTTATAACTGCCTGCACGCATTTTTATGATAACTGTTTTCCCTTGCATAGATAATAACTGAAGAGCCACAAATCCATTATCTGATATATGCAACGGATCAACCCCTACACGGTTTGTGGGATGACTGTACCAAGCTTTTTCATTGATCATTTTAACCTTCATTTTGCAAAGAAAAATACTAGCTTTATGCCTATTGAAAGATAAATCACTTCCAACAAATGACAATTTCAGTGATGGTATCCTAAGCATTTGCATGTAAAGACAACATTTCAAAGCTATAATGATTTTTTATTTTTTATGAACGCCATATATAGTTACACTGTGATGCACGCAGTCACATTTGGTTTCTCCTCTTCTTCACATTCTATCTTCATTTTCTTTAACAATGACAGCGATCAACTGACAGCATCAAACTTTTTTTCATTAAAATGAAGCAGTTTTTTAACCCCTTTGTTTTCACTTGTTCAGATGAGTTAAAAATCCGTGTGTCATTTTTTTTAATCTATATTACAAGTAGATTGAATATCCAAATTATGTTGCTTGATTCAAATGTTGGATAACATATTTATCCTTCTATTCTAGATAAAACCCTTGTAAATAACTTTAAAAATATGTTATCAAATCAGTTTGGTGTTTCTAGTTACCACACAGTTTACTATGTTTCAATGTTATATCCAGTTCACCTACGCTTAATCTGTTTTGTAATTCTATTAAGGAAAGTAGTATTTAATACTTTGAAAATATACTGTGCTAAACATACTGTAGTTGTCTTTTTGCTTGCTTCACAGACTGTAACAGCATACGGAAATGAATATTGCCAGTTATATTTTTGGTCTTGAACTATCAATTATTCTTGCATCCCTACTGAAACTTATGGGTCACTAATAACAACCCAAAAAGATTTTTTCCTTCTTTAATAAATATTAGTTATTAATAACTCATATAATTAATAAATAATAATAACTATTCAAGAGAAAAAATTAAGACTTTTGGTTGTTATTGTTATTTCATCAATGAATGAAATCTTTTGGATGACTTTTCAGTGACATATTTTATATTTTCCGTAAAATATATTGGAAAAAACTTCAAAACCCCTGAAAAACAATGCAAATTATTTTGCAGTTTTATTTTGAAAAATAATTGTGCTCATATATAGAAAATTATCTTTGCTATGCTATAAACTTATTCTAAAAGTCTAGGCCAATCACTACAGAAAATTTATAGAGTCCAGAGAACAATTAAGTTAACCTGCTGTTAAGGGCAAAAATCAGCTACATAAACATAGACAGCTAGTGATATTTTCAGTGCTGTGTGGTATCCAGTTGTCCGTTCCAGAAAAGCATGTGTCCCCAGTAAGTTCCATACCATCCAACAGCCACCTAAAATAGCTCAGATGAGCCTTCTTTTCTCCAGGCTGAGCAGTCCCAGCTCTCTCAGTCTTTCCTCATAGGAGAAATGCTCCAGTCCCCTTAATTTAGTGATCGTTTGCTGGACTCCCTCCAGTAGCTCCATATGTCTCTTGTACTGTGGAGCCCAGAACTGGACACTATTCCAGGTACTCAGTACTGGCTTTACCAGTGCTGAGTAGAGGGGAAGAATCACCTCCCTTGTTCTGCTGGCAACACGTCTCCTAATGCAGCCCAGGATACTGTTGGCCTTTGCTGCTGACTCACGTTCCACTTGGTGTCCACAAGGACCCCCAGATCCTTTTCTGCAAAGCGGTTTTCCAGCTAGTTGTCCCCCAGCCTGTTCTGGTGGCTGGAGTTGTTCCTTCCCAGGTGTAGGACTCTGCACTTCTCCTTGTTGAACTCCATGAGGTTCCTGTCAGCCCCTTTCTCCAGCCTGTTGAGGTCCTTCTGGATGGTTGTACAGCCCTCTGGCATATCAGCCACTCCTCCCAGTTTGGCGTCATCTGCAGACTTGCTGAGGGTACAACTCTGCCCCATCATTCAAATCATTAATAAACAGTATTGGACCGAGTATTGACCCCTGGGGTACAATGCTAGTTCAGCTACCAACAAGACTTTGCGCCGCTGATCACCACCCTTTGGGCCCAGCCATTCAGCCAGTTTTCAGTCCACTTCACTGTCTGCTCATTGAGCCCGTACCTCATCAGCTTCTCCATAAGGAACTTACGGGAGACAGTGTTGAAAGCCTTACTGAAGTCTAGGTAGACAATATCCACTTTTCTCCCCTCATCTATCAAGAGAGACATTTCATTGTAGATTACCTGGCTGCTCAAGCATGGCTTCCCCTTTGTTAATCCATGCTAACTATTCCTTACCACCTTCATGTCCTTCATTTGCCTGGAAATGGTTTCCAAGACTAGTCGTTCCATCACCTTCACAGGAGAGAATCTAAACAGAAACTTCTGGGATAAGAGTACTAGCTAAAGAACAGCATAATTGTAGCATTTGCATTAGCTTGCAATTCTGAGAAGTTCCACTGACTTAATTGTAGCTATGGTAATTTTTAACAGTTGAAGGAGGTTTCAATTCTGAGATTACTGCTGAGTGAACCCATTAGTCCTCCTTCTGCCTCAATTGCCCATCTATTAAAATAGATTAATATTTCACATTCTCACAAAGATAAACATATTTTCAGATGTTCTGATAATGAAGCCTCTAACTATCAGATACTTATAAAAGTAAAGTGAAGAGTAGTATCAAATAGCACAAAAACCAAACCAAAATAAATTACTGAAATTCAATTCCTACTAGACTGTTGATTTTATTGATATACAGAGAAATACATACCAAAACATTCATGTTCCTACATTATAAATCTTGTTTCACAAAGTATTCTAGAACTTTCTAATTAAAAACTCCTTAGAATTTTAATGAAATATTTATCTAATTTTAAACTTACAAGATTGTACTTAAATTCTCATTTTATTTTTCCTCCTTGTACTTTTTAGTAATATTTAAGAAGATATTTTGGCTACAAAAAAATGAATGATAAAAAATTCCCTCATATTGCAGGATCACATCATGATGCTAAGCAAAACATGAAGGAAACTCATTATACAATGACTTGTTTATAAAAATTATATATATCTTTTCACAGATTTTTGTAAATTTACACAATTTTTTTCACCTTGGAATGTTTCTCAGCTCAAACTGAAGTGACACACGAAGTAAAGCTATTATTTTTGCCTGTTAGTTCTACAAAGTTTTATGATAAACCTGTACACATCTGAGGCTTGTGAATACATTTCTTACCACTATAGCATTACTACACTAGAAATTAAGGAGATTGCCTCCTGCACAGGGTCCACTTAAGCATTGACTAGATTCTACTAAAAATATAACTAGAAAAAAGCAAGGCCTGTACACAGCAAGACGTACCTTTCTTTTCACCTTAAGGCTGTGAGAATTCAAGAATCAACTACTGCCACATCCTTTTTTAAGAACTCAATGTCCATGATTTAGGGAACTCCAAGTATTTCTCCTAAAACCAGCATTTTTTTCTAATTAATGACATATAGTCAAAAAACTGTGAAACAAATCCTTGCTGGTGCAATTTGCAAGTTCAGAAAATATTCAGAGCTCAAGGAAGTTGCATTACCTTGATCTAGCTTCAGCTTCTGATAAAGAACTACCTCCCAGATGATTGTATTTTGCTCTACAGTATTTCTTCATTTAGATGGCAGTTTCATCTGCAAAATGCAATATACTTTTTTTTTTTTTTTGGTAAAGTTAGAAGAAATCAGTTTAGAGAAAGAAAAAAAAAATCCAAGGTCAATAGGCATCTTTTGTTGGAAAAAGGCACTTCAGCGTTCAAGAAAGAGTTTCACAAGTGGGATGGGTCATTTAGGGGTGCATTCCAGCTTGCCCTCATCTATCACACTGGCTTTCTTAGTAGTACAAAAATCAATCTTAGATCATGCCTACCCAGTAGAGATTGCAGATTTCAAGGGCATAAAACAAGCAGATGAATATCATTCAGCAAATAGCTCCACTGGAGGTCAATAGAAAAGCCATTCCATTAGGTGTTAGGGCCAGACGGGTCCACAGACATTAACTGCAGCATCACCAAATAGAATTTTAGAACTAGCTTATATCAGGTCATTATCATTTGATTTCACGTCAATTCAGCTATACTATAATCCCATGTTTTGGAAAAACAAGCTATTTCTTCTTTCTCCAGCAATTTACAGTAAATTGTTCTTAAATACACACCACCGAGTACTTTTCCCATCTTCTTCTCTATTTACTAACTAGATTTGGATCCTGGTATTCTGCATATTTGCACAAGCTAATATCTTGCGACTAATTTGTTTCATACTTTTAAATTCACTGCAGCGGAAAAATATTGTAGATATATTTGTAAAAATTTCACAAACATTACAGCCATTTCATCTCTTTCATGGTCTTGTGCTGTATCTGCCAGTAAAGCTGATACTGTAATTTAACCTCCTGAAGTATACATTTTAAATGCTCAGTGATCCATAGTAGTGAAACTATCAGGCCAGGAGCAATAAGACAACCTGTCTTACGCAGCTCACCAATATGTGCAACCACTAACAATATTCCTATCCTGACCATCTTCTTAGAAGATGGTGGAAACATTACATGGTTCTTACTGCATTCATAATCACTCCCTGGGGTGAGCAAGAGACATTAACAATAGTCTTACTATTAAGAAGGTGAAATCAACCTTCAAGTTTCAGAAGAACTTTCAGGTTTTCACAGGGAAAAAATTAGTAAACAAAATTCTGCAGCTGATATTCTGAGTGCTATAAATCAAAGCTTTGGGAAAAGTCCATTTGGACAAAGAGAAATATGTATTAAAAAAAATATATGATGTTCCACAAGCTTTGATCAAGGGCACAGAATGAACTTTTACCAGTCTATTTTAGAATAAATAGACACAACAATGTCTGGTGTACGGCAATCTATCAGGGGATTATTAAAATTAGATTTTTTGCAACATATTCTGTGATAGTTCAGTCCATTTCTTTCCCAGTTCTTTGACATGCACTTTATAAATTTTCCTTTATCTCTTTCTGTATTACCTGGGCCATCTCTTATAATTCTTCATAGCCTTTTCAAAGTAAGTTTCTAAGGAATCATATTTAACAATGAAGCCAAGCAACTTCTTAGAATCATAGAATCATTAAGGTTGGAAAAGACCTCTAAGATCATCGAGTCCAACCATCAACCCAACACCACCATGCCCACTAAACCATGTCCCT
>NW_008796187.1:870278-927784 GCF_000699145.1 Aptenodytes forsteri
CAATCATGAGAGTCACCCCACCATGTTTCTGCGATGGCGACTAAGTCATATCTCTCCCGCTGCACAATGGCTTCCAGCTCCTCCTGTTTGCCGCCCATGCTGCATGCATTGGTGTAGATGCACTTGAGCTGGGCTATCGATTTCACCCCCAGCATTGGCAAGCCACCCCTAGGCTCATCTCTAGTGGGCCTGGTTTTATCCCCTTCCCCCTTCAAACCTAGTTTAAAGCCCTCTCGATGAGCCCTGCCAATTCATGAGCAATGATCCTTTTCCCCCTGTGAGACAGCTGAACTCCGTCTGTTGCCATCAGGCCCGGTGCCGTGTAAACCACCCTTACACTCCCCTTTCTTGATTAGGGTATGTTTTCTCTATTTTTGTGAAGGCTACAGTGAGTTTTTCCACCAGGAAGCATGTCTATGTAAGCTCCTTGTGCTGAACCAAGAGAAAATTCCTTGTTAGCTTTGAGGGGCACAAAAGTAATTGAAACAGAATAGAAGAATTTCAAGAAATAAATCATTAGCTCATTTGGTTCTCCCTGGGTAGCTGTGTTCTCTGATCCCTAGACTATTCTAAAGCTTTCTGAAGTTTTGTATAAAACACATGTGACTTTTTTTTCCTACTACTTCCTTTCCCAGAGTGCAAGTAATTTTTTGTTAAGTTTTTCTGGAGATTTATCCTTATTTTAAGTTTTCTTAATTTCATTTCCTAAATTCAAGGTTTGTAAATGGTACCTGCTTAGCTTATGGTGTTAGATCAGGCCCTACACATTGCACTTTGCAACAGAGGGAATCATGAAATGAAATGAAATAAAGTTTTGCAACATGTCCTCATTTTTTATACTTACCTGTTTTATACCAGTGAACCTAGATACATTTGGATGTTGGAACCCTTTGGACTCAGGTATGACTGGAGTCAAATTCTTCAAAGACCATCAGTACTTTTGAGTTTGCAGGTTTGCATTTGACAAAACTCTGGTGGAAATGTGGAGAATATAAGAGTTATTATGTGTCTAGATACAGCATTATGTCTTTTTGACTGAGTGCAGAATTTGGCAATGATTACATTCCTCAGCTTTGAATCAAGTTCATTGTTTTTCCTATACAATTAACATTAATATAGAATAGTTAAACCCATGAGGGTATTTATATAATCTGTAAAGGCTAAATAATATGGGAATTCTGTAGCTATCTCAAAATTAGCATTAATCAATTCTGGACATAAGTATTTAAGACTGAAGTGAAAACATTCTATAGTATGGAAAGGCATCCACACATCCCTAACTCTGACCTGAAACAACATTTTAAAAGAATCTGACTATCAATATTCATGACTTAATATTATTAATAAGAATGTTATCAGAGTATGCGATTAAAGAATCAATAACTGTCTTCTAAATATACTGAAGGCTGCTGGTTTTTCTTCTCTTTTTCATCCTCTGTCCATTATTTAGGAAAAAAAAAAAAGATATATATAATTTCCTTCTGTTTTTTAATCAATATATGTTCCTGTTAAAAGAGAAATTGAACAATGATTGTTTTTAATACTTAACTGTATACAAATGCATTTCCAAATCAATTAAAATATCTTCAGTGTGGTTCAGTAAGCAACTACTTCTCTGTCATTTAAACATTCGTCTACCACAACAACTATGTCTATGTGATTAGTTTGAAACAAAAGATGTTATTATTATAGACTATTATAAGACCATTTAAGTTTCCTGCTTTTCTAAGCCATTTGCCAAGACTCCTCCTCAGCTGGAAGTCTGGGCCTCATCTGAACACTCCCTGCACCCCTCACTGTGCCCAGGCTTCATGGCCATGGACAGAAAGGTGTCCCATGTTGGAAAAAAAATGCACAAGGGTAACAAACCTTCAAAACAACATGGGGAAAAAAGTTCCAAAGAAAAATTATGTTAGCAAAAATTAGCAGAGTATTGTAATCTTTTCAGGGATAGGTAATTTTTTATAGGAAATTTGGAATAAAAACAGCTGTTCAGATAAAGACAGAAGAAGGAAAGACTGAATATGTCATTTCGATGGCCATGTAATGACACGTACTTTACCCTAAAAATTATCATTAAGGAGAGCATTAAATAGTACATTCATTTTAAGCACCATAAGATTTTAGAAATAATTTGACAGTCTCAGATGTGGAACATTATTAAATACTACACTATGCCAGCAGAATAATTACTAATACTATGAAGCTTTATCTGAAGATACAGGTTGTACAGTCAAAGTAAATTTACACTTAATGGCACTATGTTTTTAGAGGGGTTTCAAGAAAAGGAGTTTGGTACACAGGTTCTGATGATAATGGAAATATTTCATGGTTAAAAAGCCCTGCTGTCTTTTGAGCGTGAAACATTTCCCTGTAAATAATTTTTTGATAACAAAAGTCATGCTCTAAAGTTTGTTATTTATACATATCTAAACTTACATATTCATATATATCTCCCTTACATAAAATTGATGAAAATGTAGATACTTCAATATCCAAAACTTTTCACATAACCAGAATGGGGAACTAAAAATGGCAAATACATGAGTTAATACAGAGCTAAAGTTATCAACTTAGCAATGATTAATTATTAGATTTGTCAAGTGCAAGAAGGTTTTTTAAGAATGACCTTGTATATCTAAAAATTCCAATTTGGGTAACATCTTTATTCCATTGATGTCAATGACAAAAAGCAATCACACTGAAATTCTAAAATGAAGGAGTCCAATTCTAGTATATACTGTTGTTTTTTATTAGATTTATACGGGACAGTAGTGGTTAAGAAACTTTGCTTCATCTCTGGTGTCTCTCGCTTTTTTTTCTTTCTTTCCCAATTTAAAAGTGGCTTTATTTGCTTATAAAGCAAATATTCACTACATAGTATCTAGGTAAATGGAGCATTGAACATATCGTGGTTTGGTATTACCTGAAAAAAAAAAAAAAAGGTAATTGACAGCTATGTACTTTTTCTTGTACAAAAAGCATTAACAGATGCAGTTATTTTGTCTAGTGTTTTGGGCATCTGCATAGTATCTATTTGTGAAGCTAAACACAGAGCTTAAGAAGATACCATATCTTTGCAGCTGTGGCATGCTGAGAGAAGAAACAAAAAAGTGAATATAAGGCAAACAAGGGCTAAGAAAGACTCAGGAAAAAAGACAGCACTGATCATTTATCAAACTATTAGTACAATAAGAAAGTGGGTACTAAGCTCCAGTTTCCTGCCAAATTCTAATCCCCTCAATAAAATGTGCAATTTCATTCTTTTAAAACTCAAACATAGATAAAAAGGCTATTTAATGACCACAAGTGAGATTAGAGCTAAAGCGAATCGAATTGAAATCACGGTTGTTTGTATCACACTTCTGACAAACAACGTTTGCAACCAGAAACTTTAAAAAGCCAATTAATTAATTCACTGTTGATCTCACTCAGATTTTTCCCCCCAGTCAGAATGCCACTGGCATTCACCAGGCAGGGAAGAGAATATCAAATTTTTTGTTCAAGATCATTCAGTTTGACTGTTTAAATGGAGAGCAATGACCTTGAGAGACAAGCCTGTGTGCAAGAACCTTGTATCATTCAGAGCTCCGAAGTGATCTTGTCTCTCTGCAGTAATGTTTAAACAAGTGTGCTTAAGCTGAAACGCGTATGCCCTCCAGCCAGCCTTGGGCAGAAACCTACCATTAAGGTTTTACAGGAAGCAAAACAAAGAAACCTGAATGCTAGAGTACATAAATGTGTTTATTATCATTTTTCTTTGGCTGTTTTGTAAGAACTTCACTGGGACGGCAAGATTTTCATTTTGTCTGCTCTAGAGAAACAAAGAAGAGAGTAAAATATTGGCCTGATCACTTCCTCTGTGCAACCTATAATACTTGGACAGATTTCTTAAGTTATCATGTTTGGGCAATTTATATATGTGGCTGCTTTCAAAGATACTGAATTAGTTTGGTCATAGATGAATCTACTTCAGAAGTGGATTTTTTTGTTATTGTTGATGCATACAGAGGCTTATTCTTGGTACCACCTAAGTCAACAAGAATAATTTCTTTGTTTTGTCTTTTTCTGCCACAAACCCCATGAGGCACCTGCCCCATGAAGGGGCGCTCTGCAGGGACTGTTCTGGGGCAGAGGAGTGCTGAGGAAGTGGGACTACACATCACATCAGGGAGTGCAGCTCTGAAAGGATTCATCTGATTTCACTGAAGCAGAGGATGTGGTCATCTGCAGAGTTTAATTCTGTTCTCATTTATATTTGTATAAATCCAAGGAAATAAGTGAAAACAGAAATAAAATCTTATATGGGATCCTTTCTACAATTATTATATGTATCACTCAAAACCATATGTGGATGTCCTCATTCTGAACACATTCAGTTAAAACAAGTTCTGAGATCTGAACCATTTTATCATTGTAATAAAAGTAAAGAAAAGAAAAATAACAACTTCAGTAGAAGCTAAATAAAGCCCCTTTTCCTTTCTACCTCAGCGAGGTTTTCATTTTAAATCTTGGCTAAGGACTTACAGGAACAAGTCCAGATATTAAAGGCTAACCATTAATGATATCTGAAGAATAATTAATGATCTTGGAGCTGAATTGTTCTTAAAGGAGCTGATCACCAAAGCAAACATTAAAGGTAATCTGAAGATATACAGAGAGTGAGATACTGCATTCCTGATATTTCATTTGAATATCGATGTCTTATAAGCAATGCTTATTCTAAGCTGCAGCGAGTCCCTGGTTTTAACCCCAAACACTGCAGATGGGTTATATGCAATACATGCCATTTTGCACTTAATTTTCTTCCACTGACTTTAATTTGAAGTCCGAAGTTTATTGTCTTAGTTGGATCGCTGTGAAGAAGTTACAACTTTACCAAAGACCAAAGTCACACTTCCGAAAGAAAAGAAAATTAGACTTGTCCTTTGTTACAGCTGCAAAGCAGTAACACAAGGAAAAGAAACTAATATAAGGTTTTGTTTTGCTCTTCCCTGTAGTAACTTATAGTTTTCTTTTTTCCAAAGCAATTTCTTTGATGGAGTTCAACCCTAAGTTCAGCTTCAAGCTATGTATTCTAGTGCAATTCCAATACTGCTGGCACTTCTGGAAAACAGCCCAGGTGGGTTTAAGCATAGTATACTGTAGAAAAGTAATTTGCCTTGCACACTGTATGAGATCAGATATTGCTGGCCTACACACACACACACACACAAATGAATGTTTATACAAGAGATATTATTTATGCTTCCAATTTTTATTACACAGACATACAGAAATACAAATTCCTCACTAAGACAAAACCAACCTTCTGATACACGGGTAGAAGAATATCGCATTTGTAGGCATGTAAATTGCTCCTTTTCCACTGAAGGATTTGAAGTTCCTCTACAGTTGAATGCAAATATTCTGTTATCTAGAGTATCACTTTGAAACCTGTGTTTCCTTCACAAGCACACTCTCTTGTGCCCGCTGGTTCAGGGAGTCATGCTATTCCCAGATTTCTATTAGAAATAATGCTTTCCAATACAACAGCTGTAAAACCCAGACAAGCTATAATTGTCTGTCCATATTAGTTTGTCTTTTTTGCTTTGAGGATTGTTTCAGTACAAAAGTGTATAACATAGGCTTTAAAAAGAGAAAATGTTCTAGTCTAACACTTCAGAACCTGTAGCTTAATGAGCTAGCTGGATTATCATCTGATGATGATACAGCATCCTTAAATTTCATTAGTAATCTGCATGTGTTTTGCAATGACAACATTTGAACATATCTCGCATTGTATTTCAATCACAAAGCCTTTGTGCATATCAAGAAAATATGAAGACTCTAAAGAAAAGCATTCAATAGAAGGAGAAGGGGTAAATTTACTAGATCTTTGGGTTTTGGTGCGTGTCAGTAACTGAATACATATCTTTCCGTGTCAGAGCAATGCTCTGCAAACCCAAAGTGTGTGAACTGTGAAGATTTTCCACTCTCTTTCCACTTCTGCGAGTTGGAAGCAATCTCACAGCTGGTTTAGTTTATGAGAGTTGATAATGGCTGCTTAGGAAGAGGAATTCTGAGTAGGCTGCAGACTGCAGGAAAGAAGCCAATGCAGTGAAAGGATTTGGGGTCTTTTAACACCAAGTTGTGAAACTAATCTACTTACTGTTCCTAGTACTCATAATCGATGCACTAGAAAATAAACAAACCAAACTTGAGGTGGAGGCAGGAAGCTGGAAAGAGGGATTGTGCACGTTGGTGGATGTAGGTTTGAATTAACTGTCGGCATACCTAAGAATGGATGAGTGTTAGTAGAAAAAGACGTTCTGGAAAAATAAGGATAGAACTGTAATTCATTTTTTAAGTGGGAGTAAGGGTAAACTGCGGCTGACAGGTAAATAGGAGACAGAGGCCAGGGTTCAGTTCCCTAAGTACAGATAACTAGTGCTAACTAGATTCCCTCGGATGTGCAAAAGTCCTCTGTATGAGCCTAGCAGATACAATGTGCAACTTTCTGAATGATATGGCAACTTTCTGAAACATTTTAGAGGCCAAGACCGGAAACCCTATGTTGCCTAAAGTGACATTAGATGTATATGTTTAGACAAATGAATCTCACCCAGAAAGTAAAATGCTATTTCTTTTCCATGCCATACTTTAACATTTCCAAACAAGGAGCCAGGCATAAAAAGACAAAAAAAAAAAAAAAAAGATCTAGTTTTTCCTGCCAGTCTCCTTATTAGCCTTCCACACACTTCCCTGTCAAGAAGCATGGAAAGATTGCCAACTTCTATGAAACAGTAAAATAATTACAGTAAAATTTTCTTTCTACTCATTTTGTGTTCCAGCAGCTCTTCCCTGACCCTAAAACTTTTGCTTATCTTTATCCCTTACCAAGGCAAAGATCCCGCCACTACTCCTAGGGAAGTTTGTATGATTTATGACAAAAATAACAGTTGTGCATAACTGAAAATACTGAAAATACTGCAAACTGTGCGTAGCGGAAAAACTGAAAACTGATTCAGAAAGGGTTGCCATTTTGCACATGGTTTTGCACGAAATATTGAATTGTTTTCACGTTTACATTTGTTGTTGTAGCAGTGCAAAGCATGTGTAGGAAAACCTACAATGTGATTAAAAACCGTTAAATCTGTTACAGATACGGACATATGAGATGACTGGCAAGAATACACACAATGAAACAGAAGCATGTGGTCATTTCTATCTGACAGGAAGCAGGTTAAAATTTAAGATAACATGATATTAGCCATACTGGGGGAACAAGCAAAAAGACAATAAGTCAATGCAACGTAACACACTTAAAAAGGAGTTTGTGGGTAATCAAATATCGCTATCTCTTGATTAGCATAAACCTTTGTATAGTTAAAAAAGAGATAGGAAAGATGACTGTTCATCTGAAATAAAAGGTATTTATAAACATTCACATTATGAATAAGCAGACCTCAGCCTGGTAAATTTTCTTACTTTACATTCACATCCTGTAGCTTTTCAGTATATTCTGAAATAAATTTTAAGACACAGTATTAAAATGTACATGTAAGAGTCTTGTTGACAAAATAAAAGAGAATTCTTATGAATAAATGATATAGCTTATGAACTGAAAATACACCCTCTATTTCCTGTGCAGCTAGAGTTTGCCCTTTCATATAACTTTTTTCTAAATGATTCATTTTCAGAAATATGATACAAACCAATTTATCTGTACTTGATTCTTTTAATTGTAATACATTTTCGACTATATCCTGCTCAATGCTCTGCTGTGCTCAGTGGATTTAGGATTGAACATGTACGTTAGTGACAACGATGAGAAAAGATGAGCAGGTGAGCTCAGCTGTGATTGCCATACATGCATCAGTCAGTATTTATCAGACAATTCAGTCTCAGCAAATGAGCTGCTCTGCTGCGATTGCTCACACTTCTTGTGCTCTTTTTGTTCCTTTTGCTTAATGAATTTAATGTGGAAAATGCTGTTGCTATTTAAGGAGGCTGTCCAGAAAGACCCACGCTAGTTTTTTTCATTACTATGGAGAAGGAGGCATATGTGTATGAAAGGTGGATTGCAAGCAGTTAAAATCATTTTCGCACCCTGCAGTTGGCCTTGTAACCTGTTACAGTGCTCTCTCTACATGGCAGTTTACTTTTAATAACTTCACCTCTGAGTATGGTCACAACAATTTGGGCAGTTTTGACTGAGTGACTAAAAACCAACGCATGTTGCACGTGGCTGTCAGCAGTAGTTTTGACTTTAGCACGTGAATTGTTGGTAATGAAACTAGACAAAGGACCTGTACGAGATCAACAACAGCCAAGCCTAGCAGAGTGACAACTCTTGCAAGAGTGGCATCAGAGATGTTTTGTGATGCTGGTCAGGCTGCATACGTTTGTCAGAAATGGTCATCTTTCTTACAATTTTCACAATTATACTTCTGATTGCCTTTAACAATAAGAATGGCAACAGCAAGAATATTGCGACCTTGAACAATATGGACATAAGCAGTCATAAATTGGCCCATAAAGCATGACTCCCATCAACACAGACCAGAAAGCAGCTGAGAGTTGTTTCACCTCTGCAGCCTGCCAGACTGATAAGACAAATGGAAGAAATGTGTCATAAATGCTAGGCATCACTATAATCCTTTTACATTCAATGAGCACAGCAATCACTGGCTATATTGACAGGTATAGTCAAAACACAATTAAGTGAAGAAGGAAATCCTTTTATCAAAAACAGGGTGGATAGTAACAAATACCAGTAAGAGAATGCCACTGATCATTCATGAATTCATCTAGCTTTCTATTCCCTGGAGGCAAAAGTGCTTTACAATAAGACAGTCACTGGAGTCTGGTCCAGGAGAGCCTGTCTACCCAGACTCCCAGCTGTGTTAATAGGTAAGTCAGATTTCAGAGTAATTTAGCCAGAAACCAATCTTTTCCTATTATGATCAGTGGCAACAGTCTAACAATGGTCAGAGCATGTGTGTCATTTTGGTTTTGTCTTTTTTTTTCTTTTATATCCGCTGTCCCGCATTGAAATTCAGCATGTTTCATATAATAAAAAAGCACTGTAAATAGCAGATTTGACAGAGGATTGTCTGACGTCTGCAAGAAGAATATGAACAGAACACATCCCCAGTAAAACTGGACTTTCTAATTGCAAAATAGGGACAAAGAGGGGAGGTTCTGCTTGTAGTGAGAATCTTGATGATACAAGGAACACAAGAACCAATTAATGAGCATGTTTATAGCATGTTAATAGCCAGTTCCAGACAATGAGTTCTGGTTCTGGGACCAATACATGTAAGCACACATCATATCTCCTGATAACACTCTGTGCCTAAAGCCCTTTCTAGCATACATCATGCTTACAATTCATCCACTTCTCACAAAACCAGTGTTGCGAAGTAAGGTGGCAATGTATCAAGTGTTAATGAAAGCTAATGCCCTCCTAGAGATGGCTTCTTCTGCAGATTTATAGATGCCATAAACCCTCACTGCAGATAAACTTGCAATGATTGTTTTCAATAGTTCAAGGACCTTCAAACGTGGATAGGCTGGGACCTCCTTTCCCCAAGAGACATCATCCCCTGTGAATCATGTGTGAAATCTTCAGTGTGGATAGCACAATGTAACCAACACAACCCTCATAACGCCACAAGCACCTTTGACTGGGCCCTGAGCTCTCGCAGTATCAAAATAAACTGCTCATCTGGTTTGCAGAGTACTGTGAGACTCTGAAGGGTAGTCTAATACTAGCATTTTGCATAATCTGTGTAAAAAAGGTAATGATCCATTTCACCTGGTTTGGAGTCAGGACCATGCCTTCCTATATTGTTTTGGTCTGTTGGGCAATGACAGCAACACAGCCTGGTTCAAGCTGCACACAGAACTCCAGCTTGCAGCCACTCACTCAGCTGCAGTATCAGCTCAGCCTCAAAACAAGGCTTATTCCTGCATGGCTAGAAAATTGGTTATTCTAGCCATTAGCTATCCAAGACAGATTTCATAGCCAGCAGTACATAGGCTTCCTATCCACACAGCAGAAAAAGACATTACTTTCATTTGTTTCAATGATGTCCTCTGCCATCCCCCGTGGACATGTTATTTTCTTATAATTCATACAGGTGAATAGGCTGGAAATTAAGTAAAAGAAAACTTTTTTATTTTTTCAATCAATCTTTTCCCTATCCAAGAACTCAAAAAAATGTTATTTTCCTTTCCTCCAAAACCCAAAACCTTCAAGAAAAAAGGCATTGGTTCTCATACTCTTTTGTCCTCATATGTTCTCTTCCATTTCAACTCAGTAAGTTTGCTCCAGCTCTGAGAAAGCTACCTGCAAAGACCAAGGGATGGGCACATGCCAAAAGAAGCCCCTATTAAACCCAACAGATGAACTGCTGTAAGAGGTAGCCAGTGGTTTTCTTCATACCTTTTGCATGCCAATTCTCTCCTTCAGACCTTGGCCCTGAATGATTCTTACGCGTCTATGCCCCTTTTCTTCCCAGGGGCAGCCCACCTGCCCCACAGCTATAGCATGTGTGGGACAAAATACTGAATAAGCCCCTTTGTTCTCACTGAGGAAAAAGACCACTTAACACCTGACGGTTAAAGCATAGCAAAGCAAGAGATACAGACCAAGAAATAAAAAAACACACAGGGGAAAAAAAAGGTGAACAAACCAACCATATAACTGCAAACTAAAAACCAAACAGGAAAAAAACAGGTGGCCATACTGGATTTCCCACCACCCCTCCAAAAAATGAACTAATACTCGGTTAAAAATACACAAAACCAAGAACAACACATGGCAAATCAGTTCAGAAACAGAGACAAATATGAGGGGTGGGGACAAAATAAAACCAAGAAAAATACATGAGGTGCCTGCATGAGGAATCATGTGGCCATGGTTATACTGGGGCCTGCAGACTCTGCTCTTCCTCTTTCCCTTCCTGCGTTGCCATACCACCTGTTCTTACTTACATCCTCTCTGGTACACTGATATAGACCCTCCAGGAAGCAAGGGTACGTACCTTACTTTTGCGGTGTGTTTAAGAGAAAGAGGCTGGGAATCTCTCACCTCAAACACACGGTCATCCAGAAGTGGTTATTTGCATTCACATTTGGTCTCAGTCAATAGCCAATGTTTAGCAACATTTATCCAATTCAGAAGCTTGTCTGATGTATACATTTAATAGTCAGATGGACACAGTGTGTTATCTGGAGGAGAACACATTCCATCCGAGGCACGGTGGCAACTCAGCAAAGGAAAGGGGGATGTTTTTAGCCCTCATTGATAGAGTTATTTACTATCTAGTTAACTACGGATAACTCAAAGTCTGACAAAGAAACTTTTGCATCTACCTGGAAGTAAAGCAGATCTTACTTTTAATTTAAAAGAACGGACAGACTGTCTCCTGAATAAAGAAAATGGTTTAGAGTTGAAAGACTGAATCTGTCTGAACCTACAGAAGTCTTCAGAGGGAAGGCTGGTCAATAGAGCCACCCAGCTTGCAGGCAAGGAGAGCCGGAGAACTGGAAGATGAAGGATGTGCTCAGAGGCCCGTTTCTGAAGGTGCTTTTTAATGGAGGATCTTTGAAGAACCTTTCCTCCAAAGGAGTTCTTTTAGAGAGGAGTCCAAACTAGCTCTTTCTAATAATTGCAGCCTGATGAGTAGCACACAAAACCCAAGACCTAGGCTGCCACCTGGTCTGAAAAAAATACAAGTCAACTGAGCATGAATTACTTCTTTGATGTGTCCTTAGTTAACTTAATTTATACATCATTTTTTCTCTTATTTCTTCATCCAAATCCTTCATAGACATTTACATCTGTTTTGGATGCTATGAATAAAACATGGTTGGATCAGGGTTTTCTCCTGTGCAAATCACTCTGGATGCAAATTCTAGCAACAAGAATTCAGTTCTAAGTTCCCACGCACACTCGAAAGTGTCCTTTTTAAAATCAGTTTCCTGTTGCAGCAGGCAAAACTTGGGAAGTTCACTTTTCTATTCTTCAACGTGTTTTCATTCAACAATCAAACAAAAGCAATATGGAAACATAAAATGGGAAAGGAGCTTAAACTGCATGTTGAAAAGGTGAAGTAAACTCATGGGGACTTCATCCAGAACACCAATTCAGATTAACCAAATTAACACAAACTAAGTGACAGTAAGAGAGACCTAGTTCTTTTTGCTGCCCAATTCCAACCCTATGCAGGAGGAGATCCAGCTGCCAAAAAGTCCTTAAAACAACAGTCCTTAAAACCAGTATTTACACCTTCTATGCATTGTGATTGTGAGCACCTGCTTTAATATCCCCAGGTTTTGGAGTGCTGGCCTTAAAAGTACGTTTTGTATTTACAAGATTTACAAATGCCATGATAATAATTTTAGGGAAAAAATGGCCACACTGAAATAAGCACCAAAAGTGAATACATACACCAAAGATCTCATTAAATTCAGCGGGGGTTTATCTGCATTTTCTTTTTCTTCACTGCTAAGAATCAAGAAATATGTGTATTTGAACAGAAATTTTCTCTTTCCTAATCAGTCTGATCCTCCTAATTGATATTCGGTATTAGCTTGCACTGGGCATTATCTCAGTCCCATTGTTATCTCAGTTTGAGTGGTGACTATTACTTGATAATTTAAAATGCTTTTTAAAGTGGATATAAAGCCTTGTCACGCCTTATGCTGGATATATTTTGTTTTTATTCCAAGTAACCCCTTCTGGTTTTTTAATAAAATACATTTTTTTTATCCTTGTGGTCACAAGTGATACAATGGCAACTGAATAGTCAAAATCAATTGTGCATGTATGGAGACGTTTAGGTAAAGACCAAAGAGTTCTCAGCTTTGCATCTGAGTTACTTTCTCATGTCCCTGGGTTTAAAACACTCTCTCAATGTAATTAGTTTACATTTAAAATAGATTTTCAATTGTATTTGAGCACAGACACTGAGCTTCTCAGCATCTTTAAAAGAGGGAGAGAGACAGATGAATGTCCTAATGTGGTATGAGAGTTTATACAAAACAAGGACGTGACTTAGAAATATTTTCCTCTGGGTGAAATTGTTATTAGTGTACTTAAACATAAATATAATGTATTTTATCTTTTTACTAGACTGGTTGACAAGATAAGGATTAAATCTTTCTAAAAAACTATATCTATTTGTTAAAAACTTGACAACGTTAAAAAAATAGTATCCTGTTCATTCACATTTCGGATCGAAAGCTAAATGCTGCTCAAGACTTCTTAGGATTAGTGGTAAAATACTTTTGCAAAGAATAAAAGCCAAAGGGTAAAGGTTGTTTTTAATTATATATCACCACTATTTTTTTTGTATATAAAAAGGGTTTGAACACTATGTCCGGCCACGTGCTCATGATTATGTTATATTTCAATAGGCCAGCATAGTATAGTCATAATCATTCAGGACTATATTTTTACAAATATAAACATAATTTATGCAGACAAAAAGCAGAACAGTGAATGCAAAAGAACCCCTGCAAACAAAAACATGGTAAAGATGACAATGTGAGAAATTATGAATTATGGTAATTTTCAAATTGCACACAGAACCATATTCTTTTTACTAAATTGTAACCCATAACTTTGCATGCAACTGAATATTTGAAATGAGAGGACTGTTGAACATGCTTTTGTGTAAAAATTTGAATATGAAGAGAGATTCTGCAGAAATACTCTATGGCACAGGGAGGGACTGACGCGTTCTAAGCAGCAAATAATAAGATGATGGTAAAATGGATACAGTTATCTGAAATTCTCTTATGTTTTGGAAAACTTCAGTGTGTGCCATTCAAAATATATATGTCCCAGTTAAACATTATGTGGGGATCAATTGTAAATGTATGTGCTAACATGGCAAAAACTGAGGATGGCCGTTAACTTTTCAGTGTGACTTTTCAGTTCTCATTCTGGCACGTATACAGTGTCAATGCTGCTGACTGTGTGAACAAGCTCTGGTAAATATCTGTGCGTATCAGACTAGCAGAGTACTCTGATGGCAGCTGACTAATATCTGGAAACTATTGTGCTAAGCAGAAATATTGGTTTTATTCTAATTTCTGTCCTATAATCTAGCAGACTTATTTCAAGTTTGGGACATTTTTTAAAGTTTGAGGAATCCCCCCATATTCTCATTTTAATAATGAGGAAAAAAAAAAAGGCATATTTTTAAACAAGAGTTGCACTGGCAGTTACTGTAGCATATACGTACTAAAACTAAAATCTTGTTATTGGCAAAGAATAACATCTTTCAGTAGATCCTAACTAAATTAGGGAATTGAGGTAATCTAGCACCTCTGTAATTAACTAATTACATATTCATTATTATCAGAATGATATTTATCATTTCCTTGAAAAGAAATATCTCCTCAGTTATTTTCACAGAAGGTACGTAATGAACTCTTTTATTATTTTTTCAGTCAAGCTGAAAATCCAAGCTAGCCATCCAAAAGCAAATATCCATCCTAGTGCCTGTTCACTCCTGTTGTTCCCCTCTCTCTGGAAGGGAGGAAGAGCGCTTTTCTTCCTGACTCTCTCTTTTATCTTGAATCTGTGTTTCACAGTGATGCATTTTAACTTTTATAGCTCTGACAGAAAGGAAGCTGAAATTGAAAGAGATTGATCCACTGGAAAAAGACTACTGTTTATCAGATTTATGCCTCATTTGCATTACCTCTGATTTAGCCTTTTTGCACTCTGCAGATTCACTGGAAAAACAAAAAAAAACCCCTTGCTTCCCCCTGCAGATACCTCAACACCTTCTTTCTCTTTTGCTTTCCATGTTTCCTCTGTGCCTCGAGCATAAATATTTGGAAATTGAAAGGCAAAGCGACATTCCGCCAATGGTCCTTCAGCGCAGCAGGACCTACATGCCACCCCTCCAGCATAATTTTTAACCACCACATCTCTTCTCAGGAATAATTTTTCAAAAATTCCATTAGAAGTAACAGTTGTGATATATTTAATCTATAAACCAAGCAGAATAGACTATTTGATGGTCTTTTCTGCCTGAGGCAGTATTATCCAACACTAAACAGTCTCCAAAGCAGAATAATTAGTGAATCATCATCTGGCAGGGCCTTACTGCTGTGACCTGGAGGCATGAAGTAATTCAGTAAAATAGAAAGAAGCATTTTAATTCCTTTTCAAGTTCTACAAAAGAACTGTAAATGCTTGCTGAGATGCTCTATACATCTAGACGACACTTGCCTTTCTGGAGATGCTGATATGGTGTAAAAGAAATGTGAAAATGCCCTTAGACATCTCCCTGTGCAATGACTCTTCAGACCATGCGTATTTTAGAGGATAAAGTGATAGCAGGTTTGCCCAGACAAATTAGGCTTCTAAACAGCTTTAAGCTTTTGTCAGGGCACCTCAGGGCTGTGGGGGCTCCCCACGGGACTCAGGGCAGGGCCTGGCAGCCAGGGCACGTCCCACCCCCAGCCAGGAGCAAGGCAGCCAGGGGACATCAGGGCAGCCCCAGCCCCTGGGGGACCTTCCTGGGGACGGGCCGAGGCCAGGCTGGGACCTGGGCCTGCGGGTGGGCCCGGCTTGGCGGAGCCCATGGCCGGGCAGGGCAGGGCTGTGGGCAGCTGGAGACCGGCCCTGCTGCAGCATTGCTGGGGCAGGGGCTGACGGCCCCGGGCGGGCCAAGATGGGGTCCTGGGCCCTGTGCAGGGTGGGGGGAGCCCTGAGGTGACTGAGCAGGGACAGTCAGGGCTGGTGATGCCCTCACGACAGGTTTAATATTTCTGTCAGCTGTACTATAAGAAGTATCTGAATAAAAAAGAAAGAAAAACAATTTCCTCCTCCTTATTTTTTGGGTATGATGTCATTTTGTAGAAGTCATTTTGTATAAGTCAGTCTGCTGATTTAAAAGATATAAAATAATAATAATAGCTTTTTACTTCTGTATTGCTACAAAGGCCAAGTAGAAGTAGATTAGATGTTACTCTGTTTCTGTTTGATCAGCAGTACAATTCAGTAAATTCTAGTCTTCAAATCCTGTTGGTTTTTTATCTTTGACTGAAAGGAACTTCTCCCATCCGTGGTCATTTGGCATTGAAGGAATACACAAAGGAAAGAAATTGTGGACAGTACTTACACCTCACGTATGAGTACTTAGTGCTTATTAGTACTTAGTACTTCTGTACTCCTAAATAGGTGAGGCGCAGAAAAGTGCTCTCTGTTTCCTTTTATTTCTTCATTCTTCTTAGCTGCAGAAGTGCTGGAATGCATCAGTACAAGAAAAGATATTGTAAAGTCTTGTGCCAGGATCAGTATCCATAAACTAAAGCATCTGCTGCTTCTTGAATTTTATTGCTTTATAAAGTAAAGCATAGCATCATCCAGAAAAAAAAAAAAAGTAAAAAATTAACAGAACATCCATAAATAAAGGTAGCTAGGAAGGAAATCATAGTGCACAACCTGAGTTGTTCTGAGAGATCTTTCTGCATTTAATGGTCATTGATCTATAACTATTATAATTTGTTCAGAATTAGTATTAAAAAGGAAATATACCACTCCTTCTTTCTCCTTCAGAGACCAAACTATCCCTGTTCAGAGTTTTGTCACGGAGAAATAATGATGGGAAGAGCACCTTTAACCTTGAGGAAGGGCAAATCACATGGAGAATTGAGTGTTTCTTTCCAAGAATCAATATTCTTCCTATGTCTGCACCAATGACTAACTCTTATTCTTCTTGCCCAACAGCGACGTGCGGGGACCTGGGCACTGATGGTGCCCAGCTGAAGCAGTACATGACTGGTTTGAAGAGAAAAAAAGGGTACACTCCAAAAAGAGGTATCAAGTTGAAGGCAGCTTTCAGAACATAGGGGCAACTGAACAGGGAGACGAACAGGGAGTTACAGACAGGGTTGGACAGCTAGCTAAACACAAGATCTAGCTGTACATTTGGTTTCACCACACTGAAAGTAGGCAACAGGTCTCAACCTGTTTGTTCAATACATGCTTTTTCCAACAGGAGAGCACATTGGCACAGCTTCTTTGCATGCCACACTAGCTGTCTAAGGATTTCAAAAGTAGGAAGGAGAGGGGAATGACAGCTTCTGAATTTCCAGTGTAGTCCAGGTCCTAGAAGACCAGAAAGAGAGCCTGTTCTTCTGAGATAAGGAAGTTCTCCCAGACACCTGTGACTTTTGATGGGAAATGAAGTCCAGTTCTACTCCATTTTCCATAAATGCTTCTGGGTACTCCTCCTCAGGAAACAATTCTGTCTGTGGATGGAGAAGCAGCTCTGAGAAGGGGGATTGTAAAGAACTATGATTTCCAATGCAGGATCATAAGTTTCCATATTGGTCAGATGGTTCTAGACATGTCATTTTCAGTGTGTTGCTTGCTGAGTCACCTAGTTCCCCTCTTATAATATAGAGAGAAATTAGTTATTTATTTCATGCAGTGTTCTCCTTTGGTCAAATACCAAATCAGTATTTAAATATGGTATCATGCTAGCAATAACCTAGCATAAATATCATATGCTATGTTCTTCTTCAGGTTAAAATTCTTCTTATAGGACTGCTATTTAAACGGAGGCTGCATCTTCCATCTGATACAAAAAAGAAGCATTGACTCTGTGCATGATGCGCATTCAAATGTAATGAGTACATATAAGCCGTTTGTTCTGTAGTGTAACAAGAAAGGAATGTAAATCTTGATATGATATCCCTGATAACCACGTTAGCAATTGTGACAAAATAAATCTTGATAAAATGTACTGTTGGAGAAATACTGAAATGAATGAATGAGGATAAGAATCAGTTCTTACATATAGGAAATGGATAGTAATGTACAAAACCTATGATCCCATTGCCAGATGCAATGTTTAACAGCCATCAAAACCAGACACACACAAAACTGTTTATTTAAAAAAAAAACCAAACACAACAAAAAATGCCCTAGCAAAGTTATTTACAGTTCTCTAAAGAAAGCACAGCTATTCTGGAACACTTCTTTACTACTGCCTTTAGAAAACTGTTAAATAATTCACAAGCATATTATTTGTCAAATAACTTATTCAACATACTTTTCAAATAGAATTTTCTTGGAACATTTTGCTTTCACCAATGCTTAGCACTGTTTATGAATTTTCTGATACCAAAAAGCACTTCTGAATTCGAAACCAGTATTTATCACACGAGGTTCTTATCAGTTAGCTACTGGCATGAAGGTTCAGGAGCATTATAGGGAAAACAGGTGAAAGGCAACCTATCTGGCACTCAACTCATGCAGTCAAGGTTGCAGTCAAGGATGTCTTCAACCCACTGATGGCAGTGTGGACACCTCCAGGGAGTATATACGGATAGTGCAGCCTTGGATGACTGCTGCATCAAGAGCTAGTAAATTTTTGAGATGCTATTGAGAACACGAAGACAGATTCCTGAGTCTGTAGCTGCAACTATGACTAAAGTTTATCACATTCTTTAATGTTTTTTCATTGACAGTATTTCCCAGCACACGGAACAACAGCTGGGAATCACTGAGATGTAGTATGCTCCTTGTTCCTCACCTGTTTTCTTGACTCCTTTCCTAAAAAAACACGGCATAAGTCAGGCTCTTTACCAAAATATTCCCTCTAAGGTAATGCTGAAGGTGCTCCCTGATCCTTGGGAGGGAAAAAAAACCCAACCCACAATAGTGCAGAGTCAGGAATTTCTGGTTTGATTTATCTAAATGGGAAAGTTCTTTAAATATTAAGAGCCACAGCTGTTTTCCAAACTCATTTCCTGCTGGTCAGATTTCTTCTGTCAAATACAAATCTTTCCTCTGTGCTCCCAGGAGTTCAAAGTACTTGCATGCTGTGTGTTGGTGAACTGAATTGGTTGTTCCTGGCATGGGAGAAATTCTTTTCTTCGGCAGGCGAGGGGTAATCTAATCGAACCCTGTTGAAGTCAATGGGGCTACTGCAGTGAAACGAAAAACAAAGTTGGATCCATAAATTTTTGCTCTGCCAATTTATTACTTTTATATTTTTTCTTTGTTTCCTTGTGAACCCGATTCTTTTATAACCTTTAAAAGAATAAGCCTCTTCAAGGCTTATTCTTTTATTTATTGTGCCTCTAAAGCACAATAAAATATCACTTTCTTGTACTTGATGGGATTATGATGTTCTATATTTGCACAGAATTATACTGAATTACTGATCCTCCTCTGTAAAATAAAAAGGTATATTGGCCCCATTCTCTAAGATTTTGGTTTTCTTCCCATCTTGTTCTTTTTTGTATATAAATGCCAGAATATTTTTCAAAATGGAAGATGATTCATATCATTTGTGTACATCTGAGATGTTCATTCCTGCATGTATAAGTGCAAGAGAAAATCAATCTTCCAGTTATATTGCAACTAAATTATATATGCCTAGTGAAATCAAGGGTAAGAATAGGTTTGAAAAAGACAAAATGAAGAAAGAATGAAACTGTATTCAGGCAGGAGAAGAGGCAGGGCAGCAAAAGTCTTCTGACAGAAGTTAAGTGACTAGCAGAGTGTCTCTTTACATGGTGATAGAGGAAAACATTCAATAATTCCAGTCTGTTCTGTGTTTTCCTACAAAACCACCACTGAGAAGGGAACAACCGTTCCTGGAAGGTAAAGCTGAGTCCAGTCAGTTCCTGCTACTCAAAATGTAAAACTGGAAACTGCAAAAATAGCAGCCTATTGTATTTAGGAAATTTGTAGCAAAGAGAAGGTTCAGTCTTTTCACATAACAGATACCTTGCGATGTTTTTTGTGACCTGCACAGGAACAAGGACAGTCTGGAAAATCTACTGCATTTCATAACCTGTCTCTCTCTTGATAAGGAAAGAAGGTGCAAAAGAACAGAGTACTTTTAATTTCCTTTTTCTTTTCTAATTTTAGGCCAAAACTGGCATCATTCTTCAAGTATTTTTCATTTTTAACACAAAAATAATCTCAGTTTTAATGTTAAGAAAAGGAGACTAATTTATTACAACTGTTCACATTTTTCCATCTTTTATCATCAGAAATCATTATGTTGCTTCTCATATTCCCATACCATTGAAGACCCATGTAGGTTTATAGCATCACTCTCCTTATAGAAGACCATGTCTGACTGTGCTCTACTCTTAACCTACAACATGTTTCTGCATCCTGTTAAAAGCTATGATATTATCTCACTGTAAAATTTGAACAACAAAACCAAAACAGACTGCTAGCAAAACCTATTCATCAATAATAGTAGCTGCAAAATATTTTACATGATACAGTTTAAATCAATTTTGCCAAATTTGAAAGATTTTGCACTGGTCCAAGTAAACCAGGATTTCCAAATATTAGATAATATAAATCTATTAAAATTCTTTTTTTCTGGCTTATGTCTTACTCATCTTTCACATGTAGAGTAAAATACTGGCATCCTTCTCCTCTCTACAGTATGGAAACGTAGGTACCCCTATAAATTAATCCTGTCAAGAGGGAGAGATGAGCAAACACCATGAAATTCACAAGTCCATGGATGCATACAAGTCTCGTTAAATCCTAATTTAAAAAAAAAAAAAAAAAAAGAAAACAACCAAACAATAAGAAAACCTGGCAAGTGTATTTTTTTAACTTTGGAACTCCTATCTTTTTACTGAGCAAAATACTTCAAAGGGGGTTATTCACTTTAAAAGAACCTCTTTCTCATAGCTGTATAATAAGGGAGCCGTTATCCTTTCAACACAAAGGGCTCTCTTCTGCTCTCATTTCCACATTGACAGGTCTGGATCTATCAGAACTGCCTAGTGGTAAATCGACAGCATTCGTGCCTTAAACTGGCATTCTGACTATGTAGAAAATAATTGTTATGTACAGATTTCACTAGATGCAAGTGTGAGATCATGAGTTAGCAGGAAGAGCTATGGGTGTAGCAGGAAAAGATAAAACAGTTTATGTGAAGCTTATCTTATGATGTGCCATTTTCTGAGTTGTTTTTCCTGTGGTACAATACCCCCTGCAAACTCATACAGTGTCTTTATCTTCCTTGGCTACAAGGTGTGGTTTTTTTCTTTTTCACAACTGGTGAAGAAAACACTTGATTAACATGTTTGGTTTAAAAGGTGCTAGTTCCTAAAGATATTTTTCAGTTAAGACAGAATTCAGTGCAATGTGTAATTCATACCACTTCCCAGAGCTTTTTTTGGGAGACAGACCTCCTTTTAAGGGATGCTTGTTTTTCTCCTGTTTTTCAGCATCGTGATTACATCAGACACTCACACACACAGAGAAAAAGGACATTTTCAATGACCATAAAGGAAAGATTAATAGAAAAATAACAAGAAGGATTATATTATTAATTTAATATTTTTGACTTCCCAAACAAATTTGAGTATACAACATAATACGGATAAATTTTTTACTTTATGATTTCAGCTGCAAGGTCTGTTATTTTATTCAAAATGGAGGGAATGGACAGAGAAGAGAAAATTACACATGCGAGTTCTCTTTTCATAAGTAAAGATTAAGGAAACCCTTTGATAACAAATAACAAAGACCTATTTCCTGTTAGATCTGTGAATTGTATCTGACTTAGGAACAAATATTGTGTTTGCTAAAATACCTTTGGGGCTTCAAGATGTTTTCTTTTGGTTTGGGGCGGGGAGCTTCTTTGGTTTGGTTTTTTTTTAATCCTGTGCTACTTTTCTTTTTACCCCTTATATTTTGCATTCCAGCTATCAAATTCAGAAGGTGGCTTTTAACACTGGCATATTTGATAATCACAAAGGAAATGTTAAAGGCATGATGATAGAAAAGTGCTGAAACATCTCAAATTTGCTGAACTTCAGTTCATGATCTAAGGAGGTCTATAGGATATAGCTGTTCTGCTCTTACTGATCTTGTACCAGCTCATTCTCAACAGCTACTCATCCAGCACCTCTCACAGGAACTAAAAAGCGAATTCTTAATCCTTTAAAATTAAAAAAAAAAAAAAAGACAGAGAGAAAGAGAAAGAATACCAAGCTTCAGAAGACTTAACATAACTTTCACTAGGTTAAGGATTTTGTTAGGCTCATTTCAGAAAGACCTTTACAGTTTCCTAAATACTATAGATATAAAGATATAAAAACTGACTGGAAATTAAGAATGAAATCCTAGTCTTGCTGAAAACAGAAGAAACATTTCTACTGACTAACTCAGGGAGAAACCTTACAGTTTTCTCAATGTTTTCTGACAAAAAAAGTGTCCCTCTATACAGTGCAAACCTCTTTGTAGGTGAACTGAGGAAATTTGCATTCAGTATCAACCTAATAACGGAAAATAAAACATCCTGTGCCTCAGAGTAGGTAGGTGTTTCAGTTCAGGTTTAGTATATCTCTAAGAAATAAGAATAATAACTGTATTTTTCTTTGTGTCACTTGAAAAAAAGAAAGCTGTTCAACAAACATGCTGCACGGCTGTGTGACCGAGAATGACTGAAATATAAAAATAAAGTGATATATTTTCTACATTCACTTACCTATTGAATTCAAGTGTTAAAATCTTCGTAGCATCTTTTGTGAGGCAAAGTGATAAAAACCTTTCAGTGGCTGAGATGGGATTGCCTGGGGATTTAATTTAAGAATCACATAAGTTGGATCTAGTTTTTAAATAAAAACGTGGCAGATATTTCATTGTTCTTGTTCTGCAATGGTGTCGGATTTTTTTGTAATGAAGGATTTAGCTCTGCTGATTGGCACTGGCTGAGGACCATTTCAAACTAAAAGCTGTGAAAAGAGGATAGATTTTGCAAAACGATTTATGAGATTTCTATTGGTACACTAAGATGGCAAGGGCTGATGTATTCAGGTAACTTTGCTGTTCTTCCACCCAGTAGAAGTAAGAAAAGGTCTATCCCAGTAAAGTGTTTTGAAAAAGACCACTCAGTAGCCTTGTTTTGGAGCACAACAGGCCTAACACAAAATCCGTCTGGTGGAAATTCTCGCTGAAGCCACTCAAAAGACTACTGCCTTCTCTCCACTCTTTCTTTCTGTGCATGGGTTTTCCTCACAGCCTGGAGTCCTGTACAGGGGTTTCAGTGCCACCTGAAAATCCCAGCCTTTGCCACCAGCCCAGAAGCAGTGGGCAGAAACTGAGTCAGTCGTAGTCAGAACCGGAGACTGTGAAATCCATTTTCTGTATGCAACTTCTCCATATCCTTCTCATTGGAAAAGCGTTCATTTTTTCTTTTCTCTCTCTCCTTCTCTCTCCCTGTCTCTTTCTCCCTCTGCAGCCTCTGATCTTCCATATTCATACACTTTAGCAAATACAAAGTACTACTGCAATATGTTTCATATGACACAGTTTAGCCAGTTGAGAATTTTCTGCTTTCAAGATTACAGTACTATGGTTTTTAAAATACACAAAGCAGACAAACAATGGTTCTATATTGCTACTAATGAGAAGTAGTCTACTGGTTTTTTTTAATCTCAGTGACAAACTTTTCACAATAAAGATATTCAAATTCACTTTACGCTGATCTGACAGATTGCTTTTATTTCATGTGCTGTTTAATTTTTTTCTAATATCTTCTATTTTTTTTTTTTCTTCACAGTTCTGACTTAGACCAGGTCATCAGCTCTCACGAATATGTCTCCATAAAAACAGATAGCATAGGTAATACATGGGAGCGGGAAGGAGGGAGAGGGAGAAGTGGGGAGGGATTCAAGAAGATCTTTTTCTTCAACCAGGCATGATGTGTATTTCCTCTTTGTGTTTACTGAATGTTACCAAACTTCTAATGCTACATATTTGTTCCTTACCTATAGAATATTTAATGGTGTAATATTAAGAATATACGCCATACGAGTTTGGGATAGTCACTTTAATTCTTAGTAAGAGCAATGCAACAAGGCATCTCCCAAGGAAATCAGATGAAAATTTCATGCCACACTTCCCTGTCCCATTCTGCAGTAATACATATACTACAGAAAAGCTATTTTAGGTACAGATTGTTGCATACATAACAGGGTATTATTTTCTGGCTTGTGTATTTCTATCCATAATTTCAATGTAAAATTGGGGAAATAACATGGATTTGTGATATTTCTGGGTGTTTTTTTTTAAAGAGATATAGAAAATTATATTTGGTTTTAGTTTGCTTGGTGTGTGTCTCCCAAAACTAATAATTTCCAAAACATAGGGAGATTTGAAGACTAGCAACATATTCAAGGAGAATTCCCATTTGAAACAACAGCTTTAAGACTGACTGCTTCACATTACATCTCTGTAATGTGACAGTATTTCATAAGTGATATCAATATAGACGATAACTATATGCATATACTTAAGAATATAGGAAGCTTTTATTTGTAAGTGTTATTTTTAAATGGTTTATTTAATCCATTCTATGCATTGATTTTTTCAGTACAAAAAAGTTTGGGGTTTAAATAAGGAACATTTCTTCCTGAGAGTAAATCAACAAAGATTTGATACAACAGATAGAAACCAGACTTTTTGATTTAAATTTGATAAAAAAAAAAAAAATTGTGGCTAGTTCTCGCTTCTAAATAAACTATCTATGGGCCAGAGACCTGAAGTCCTAACTTATCCAAATCCTTCCAAATTACAAGACTTTAAAATTGTGATTGACCGATTTTCAAGAGACATTTCTTAGAAACATTTCAGAAGAAATACAGATTTTACTTAAAGATATTAGAATTTTGCTTTTCTCAGGGTTTCTTTCCTTATTTATAATGACCATATCTCCTAGTGAAAGCTGTAACATTTTTATGTACAGCCAGGGAGAACTTACAATAAATTTTCCACCTTCATGAACACAGTTCTATGTGTGCTTCACATAATAACCAACAAATGAATAGTCGTTGGATAAAGACATATTTTTAATTGTGATTTAAACATTTTCAAGGGAAAAAAAAAAAGATAGCAATCAACAAAATGTCATTGTTTTCATCCATGTTTCAAAAAAGCAGGGTTAGCAAGTCCAGGTAGTTGACATCAAATTCTATTAACTTAGAATGTTAAGTTGAATCTGTATGGACAGCCTAAGAGCCCTTACATGTGATATAAATCCCATGCACCTACTTTTGGGTCAGCTTCAGAAGAAGCAGATGGCATAAAAAGCAAAGTTTGTGCAAGCAAAAATAAATATTTATGAGGCTCATAGGCACATCAGCACTTCATAAATAGAATGAAGCTGTGGGAAAAATGTTATTAAAGACATTTAATTAGTGAACAAAATTGATGCACATGTAATAGTTTTGGATTTGCTTAATTGAAGTAGCAAAGAAAAAATTACAGTTACCATGTGTGCAGATATGATATTTGCCAAAGCTGTAGAAATTATATTGAAGGTACAGCCAGTAAAAGTAACAAACTTTTTTAACAAAAGTACGTGCCCTTGTTCTCAGTCTCATATATTTATCTTATATATACAATATTATATAAAATTAATTATGTCACTGTATGTTGTGATAAAACGAGAAATGAAAAAAAGACACAGAAAATTATGGGCTGAAAATCATAGTACTTAATAGCCAAGACATTTTTTGTCTATACTATAGAAAAATAAATTCACTGTATTATCTAGACTGCAAACCGCTGGAAAGGGAAGTTAGACCTCTTGCTCCCATACACTTAACCACTTCCCACCTGCGGGATTTGATTTAACAGTACTTTTAGTGGTAGTACAATACAAACCCATAGTTCAAAAGTTATGATCTCTTCAACTAACATAAGTAAGTAAATAAGAAAGTAAATAAATAAGTTAGTAAGTAACTAAGGGGAAGCCCTGGATGGTAGCTGCTCCTACCACTGCATTTCAGAAACAGCACATTTATAACAAGACTCACGCAGCGTACTCAAATTGAAAATGTACGAATAAACCTGAGAAACTACAGAAACCGAGAAAACATCAAGCAGATAAATTATAATTAATTTTACCTCTGATATACATGGAAATGTTCAGTCTACAGCAAGGTGTTTCAGGCATTCAGTTAGGACTTATGGTCCACCTCTTAAATTCTCCATGCACCGTTTTGTGTTTTACATTCATGTTTGCACAACTGGTACAAGACTTCCTACAGCACAAGCTCTTCTCTCTGTAGGGGCTAGCAGAGGTAGTTATGCTCAGTGTTGATAACCAAGGAGGAACTGTACAACCAACTCAAGCAAAATAAAGCTAGAACAAAGGTAGCATTGAATCTTCATAAATATTTCTCCTCCAATAGTATGGAACACTTAAAACACAAATGTAAATCGAAATATATACATCTAAATCCAAATCTATATCTATATACTTAAATAGATGTATACATAAATAGATACAGAATAAAATGGGTCAAAAGGAAAATGTTTTGGAATACCTTATTTGAAACCTCTCTGAATGTCCCTATCTTTTTTTTAATGCCAGCCACCAGTACAGGAAGTTCCTTGAACGCCTCTAGATCCAAGAGCAGATTTTCCTTACCATAGAAAGAAAGTTCAAACTTCTTAGTACAACGCAGTCGGAAACAAGATACAAAAGTACCTACTCCATAATTCTTGAGAATTACTTTTTTATGGAGACTCACTTGTTAGTGCTGTGAGGCAAGTTAAAATGCCAAGCTATGTTAAAATATCAAACTGGGTAATGAATAGGCTTTGAGCTTTGATCTTAAGTTATAAGTTGCTACACAATTTTAAAATATTGATTATATTACCAGTGTTCTTTAATATAACTATGAAATTAAATTAAAACTAAATGCATTAAGGGAACATTCTGGCTGCAAACATCAGCATTCAAAAACAAAGAAACAACAAAATTTAAGATGGATAGTGCACTGTAAACTGAAGAAAGGAATAATACTTATTTTCATTCTCACTGCTCAATAAGCAAGCTCCTTTCTCATTAATTCTGCAGTGATCATCTTGTGTGCTGAAGGCCTAATGGCTCAAAAAAGTGTGTTAATTTAGCGAGATCTATAAGTTTCAGAAAGCTTAATGAAATTTTTCTGTTTTGTGAACAAATGCTAGCTCAGAATAAGGCACAGATCTGTATGCATGAAGGAATCTAAAAAGGCAGAAAATATCTATACTTTATGAAGTCTAGATCTTTTAAATGATAGATTGGGTTTGTTCTGAAAAGTACCTTATGCATAAACGGCAAATGTGAACACATTTACAGAAGAAAGTATAAAGTCAGATAAAGAAAATGTCAGGTGAATGGAGCAGTAGCAGGAAAAGAGGCTCACTGAATGGCTTAGTAACATTAGAAATGATGTTCAACACAACAGCTTAGTTGTTACATGCCTTTTCCACAGTCCAACACATTGCAAGCCACAGGCGATTCCTCCAGAAATCTCTCTTTAAACTATGGTATAGAACACATTAAAATGAAAAGCTTTTATCCAAAGGTAGTTCCCGAATACTACCAATATGTAATCTCATAGCACAGGGAAGGAAATTTAAACAGAAAATTATTAGGTCTGGATCTCAACATCGGAGGTGACATCATTTGTAAGGCAATTTACAGATGCTAGTTTTCCTCCCTCTATTTAAAAATTTCAGTAATATTGCAGCAAGACTTAGTTTCCAGTCCTAAGTGCTTATAATCCTTTGTCCCTGGTGCTTTTTCAGTGAGGCTCTGCTGCTCACATGCTCTGGCATTTTAGGCAACATGCATGCCTCAGTGTGAGGGCCCAGAGCTTCCTGGTGAGCAGCTCCAAAAGAGCATTTCATTTCCTGGCATTAACCTACTCTAATCTCAGCCCTGAGCTGAGGTCAGCTGCAGGACCAAGGCTGGCTTTCAGCTATGCAGAAAGTGCTAAGGAGAAAGACTCCTGGCAGAGCTACTCTGAGAGAGGTGACAAAAGGGTGACATCCTCTCTCAAACCCAAATATTGCAGTAAGTGATCTTCCAGGCCTAGAGGTGGGTAACAATAACCCTGCCAGGGTTTTATTGTCCCTGTGAGCGACACATTCAGTTTTGCCAACGTTTCTGAAACAAGTCAGGATTACAGCACTAGACCTGAGCACAGGGTAAGGTCCAGCAGCGAGCGGGAAAGGTGTTGATTCCTGGGTCACATCTCTATGAAGACAAACAGAAACACGCACACTGCTTCACCCCGACATTAAACCAAAGCAGTAACATCTCTTCATAGCTTCTCCACAATCAGAATCTCACCCTGAAGCGACTTGCAGAGCAAACAGCAATCTCACAGCATAGCTACATTGCAAATGATGCAGCAGAGGTGCAAGGATGTGCAGAGCTTAGAGGGCACCTGTGTCTGAAACAGTCCTTGCTAAAAAGGAGAAATGGGGGATTAATTTGCTATAGTATTTGTCACAAAATATTACAGTTTATAACTGATAACTGAATGTCTTCACTGGTAAAAGGGCTATTAGATAAAGTGGAGCAGATAACATTGATCTTAGGAAATATAACATGATTCCCCTTGTAATCGTATTCTGCCACATGACACAATGCAAGCTTTTGTGATATTGCTCATTATGATGAAGTAGCCACAAAACCAATGATCCATCTTAAGAAAAGAGAAATCCTCCTCCGCAACTTTTTAAGGCAGCCTGTCCTGACAACTGTAAAAACAATTAGCCTAGCTAAAGGATTAAAGGAAGGCCGCCTCATTTAGGGCCCCATGAATGTCATGTGGTTTCTTTGGTTAGCACTGTTTCTTTTCAGGTTTTCACAGACAGGTGTGTTTGCTTTCTGTTTACATTTGTCGCCATTGGGAACTATGTACCTCTCAGATCTCAACTGCTACTAGTAATAAAACAACATAGCATGGGGCAGGCTGCCAACTGAATAAGGCAGTAACAGGCTATGTTAGAAAACATTAGGGCTGTTGCAGTGATGATCAAGAAGAAAAGAAACATAAAAATAAAAAGTAGTAAAACCCCCCTGACAATTGTTTATAACCAATGACAATTACATTACACCAAGACAGGTAACGGGCAGAGGGTAAAGGGATGAACTGAAATTATGGCTAGCTCAGATTTCTTCAAAAGGAAGCGTTTTGGAAACTTTTTACCACTTGCTGAGTAGCCCTGGCAAGTTACCCTCAGAAAACTGCATCCCTTGGCCAGTCTGGTGGCACCCTCCTTGCACTTGAAAAGGAGAAGCTTGTCTTAAGACATATCAAATCTTGACCATTTAACCCTGCCTTTCTAGGTCTCAAAGTCAAATCACAGATCTCTAATGAAAATTACGACTACATATCTAACAATATTTGAGAAGTTTGTTAACATTTTTCCGATTTCATCACAGCAGAGAAAGATGGAAAACATAAAAAGACATTTTTAAAAACATTAAACTTCCCCTTAATACACTGCACAGGCATATGACACAGACATATGAAATTGAACTTGCTACTTCTTTCTTCAGCAGTAGGCCCTGGTAATTTCAAAATGTCCTGTCAATCTTTCATCATGTATAACACACTCTACACTCTCCTCATCTCACTTGACATCTCCTTCTCCTTCTCTTCCTCCTTCTCCTCCTTCTCCTTCTCCTTCTCCCTCTTCTCCTCCCTCTCCCTTTATGTTTACCTCCACAGACAAACAGACTTTGGAAAGGCAAGATCACACAGAAAAAATAGAGTAGGAATTTATCATATAGAAATAATTTTTCGCACTTTAATTAAGCTTCCACTTTTTCAGTGTACATACCTCTGCAATGACCTCTAAAATTAAAGAATCTCAGGGAACAAACCCCTTTTAACATTAAGGGACAAACACAATCATGAAGCAGGAACTATGTTCGAGAGCCATATTTGACATTCAGAAGCCACTAAATCCTCCGGGATTTACTATGCCTCTGAACTAATTGTTTTACATGAAAATCATAGCACCTTGGTGACGCTTCGACATACGTCCCATCAAATAATACTGAGGCTCATACTATTTGTCTAGAAATCGCGAGTCTCATCTTGAGACCAGCTGGAGTCTTTATCAATCTGCTGATGCAGATTTTTGGGCATACACGTAAAGCAAACAATTATGAACAGTATCTGCTACTTGACTTTAAAAGGCACAAACCACACAGGAAGATAGTTGGGCCACTTACTTGCAATTTATCATCCTATATTTTCATCAAAAGACCCTTCCATACTGAATTAACAGCAACAACAAAACTTAAATGAGCTTTGTTGCATGTCAGCAAGTGTGCACTAGTGGAGGAGACAGATGCTGTTCTGACCTCTACTTATTAGGATCTGACAGCCGGTTTAGATACCATCTGCCACCCTTTAGGGATGTCACCTGAGCGTGACGTTGCTGATGCATCACGGTGGCCAATTGCTGCCATTTATACAATACTTACGGTTCAGCAAATGGAGGCAGAACTTGAAAGAAAAAAGCATTCTGCTACCACACCTGATGCAGAAAACTTGGCTTCTAACCTGACTGGCTATATAAAGTAAAAAGTTCCTAAAATATTTCTCATGTGAGAAGAATATTTAATTCAAGTTTCAAAGACAAAAATGAAACTCTGTTTCATTTATCACCACAGTGATAAATTAAAGTACAATGGACTCACGACTATCAACTAAAGACTGTTAAGAATTTCCCATCACTGTTGTTATAAATAACCTCTGTCTTGCAGCATGGATATCTATTTTTTTACTGTTTCCTCTTTACTACTCCTTAAATACAGTCCCTGCAGCACTCAGGAACGCTCTTTTGGGAGCTTAAACATTACAATTTAAATGTAATGTTAACAGTTTTACACTTCCCAGTCTTACATTTGCTAATTTAACAGTCTCCTCCCATCCCACAAAAAAAGAAACTGAGAAACTGCCAGTTTTAAACAGATAATAGACTTAATGACAGTGTCAGGTCTGTTAGAGCGCAGCCTTTTGGGAAAAGCCAGACTTAACCTGTTTTCCCTTGACTACCTGTACAACTTTGTTCAAGGAGAGGCTACCCATGATCTTCAGATGCCATCATAACACTAAAAAGACAACACATCAAGAGAGACAAAAAGTTCTCTCTTACATTGTATAAGTAAAGAATAGGATGCAGTTGCTGGTCTGAAAACCTTAGAAATCTATAAAATGAAAATAGCAAACAAAATTATTATTCCTCCAACTTTACAAAAGGTAAATGGAGACTCAAAAGTTTAAATAGTTTAGTAAAGGTTATGTACCAATTTGTTCCTTAGTTACTTGCTTATGATGAAATGTCCCTATATAACTTCCACAGATAATTATCCACATTTCTATAATATAAACCTGATTAAAGCAACAAGAATAAAATCAGATGTTTTAATAAGTATATGCCTGTAGATCTAGTTCAATATACATGGTAAATAAAAGCAAATTAAGCAATGAGAGTGCTTATCACAATCTAAATATGGTATAGGTGACAGAACTGGGTACATTTTAATAACAATATAATGTGTTATGCCTAAAAACATAAATTGAAATTATGGATTTAATAGTAGGTTTGTTTATATTTTCAAAAATCAGTATAATTAAAAAACTAATGATGTAAGAGACCAGAGTAAGAGAACTATGTGCAATTCCATTATTCTTCCCACATTCAGCTGCTCAAATGACACAATGATCCTATAGAAAGTACAAAATGGAATTGAAACAGGGGAAAAAGAGGAGGGAAACAGAAGTGAAAGGTTGTCTACGTTTATCTTTCCCAACTTCCTCAATCGTCCCTCACAGGATTACCTTATTTGCTATTGAATTGTTCAGCCACCTTCCATTATTAAATGCTGTTGAAGAGCATGTCAATAATGCCCAGACTTCCTTTTCAGAAGCAGGATTAGCAAACAGAAGAATCTGTGCCTTAGCTTCTGAAGCACAAAGAGAAAGGCTGACGCTGTAAGTTATTTCCTACTAGTGGAAAATGTATGTGTGCTCATCACAGATAGAACAGAGAGATCCCACAACAGACATGTAAAACCAAAGCATTACATTTTCCTTTCAGGTTCACCGCTTCAGGACTACAGTGTGGCTGGCCTCAAAGGCTCAAAAGTTGTATCAAATCTAACTCTGAAACTGTTTGCCTCCTCTACAACAAACCAATATCACATAACAGAAAATTGGGCCTTCAAATTTCTGGTGGATGGAAATATTAGAGAATGGAAAGAAACAGGATTTTTTTGTTTGTTTGTTTGTTTGTTTGTTTCATTGCCGTAAGCACACAATACAGTCTGATAACCAGAGTAGACACCAGCAGGTGTTCTAAAGATGCCCCTACTTCAAACAACAAATACTGTTCAGAATGGTTAATAACGCTGTGAGTTTTATGGAGATAGAAAATGACTTTGTTTTGCCTTGTTTTCAGCATTTTTTTTTTTAAGTGAAAAACAGTTCTTGGCTCATGTGGTTCCAAATTTAGCCTCAGCTAGCCAGAAGAGAGAGTTGTGTACGGCCAGATCTTCAGTTACAGTAAAGCGCTTTCAGACTGAAACCCGGAGCCCCGCTCCCTCTGTTCCACTACAGACCTTCCAGCATCTGCCTGTTACAACAGGTGGCTTGCAGCAACTTCCCTTTCGCTGGCTGTGTTACTGAATGAAAGTTGTGGTGGGTGCTTCTGCTGAACTCGGTCACATCCGTCTACATTGCTCTTGGATTGCATGGGGCCCTCCAGGGGATTCACTTACATAGAAAGAGACTTAATTTGGAAAGACCATGTAGCGTTAGAAATGGAATAGTCAAGCCACGATTCTTGGCTTTCGACAGTCATTCAGGACCTAAGCAAGCTCAGCAGGATTTTTATAAGCTCTCTCTTTGACTCATGTTCTTAAACTTTGCCTTTATTACACTTTAGGTAACTACATGATATTTGTGATATTGAGCATAACTGCATATTCAACATTTACTCAGACTGAAAACTGTTTACATAGGAAATTTCCAGAGACTGAAAAGGAATTGGGAGGGAGGAAGGAATGAAAATTGTCGCCACAACCAAAACAGATAAAATGATTTAAAAACAGGCAACACTTTATAAAAACGCAAGAAGACTGACAGCTCCCTGGATATTTTGTGTTTGTAGGAGTGGATTAAATGTTATATTAAAGGAAACAATTACACGGGCCAGCAAAATTGTTTCGCTATGGATCTCGTAGTATCACTTCTAATGGTACTGCTTTTTGGAGTATGCTTTATGTATTTATCTTTTTTAATTTCTGTTTTAAAATTAAAGGGAAAAAACCCCACTAGACTAGCAGTAGAAAGCATTAGGTTTTCTGTGTTTTTTTCTAGCCTTTAAAAAAAAATCAAGAAAGCAAATTAAAAAGAGGAAGTTTTATCTCTACAGTCACTATTGGTGGTTTAACACACACAGCATTTTCACTGTTTCAGTTTGACAGTGTAACATATAAGACATTTCCTGATTAATGTAAGAACCAACTATTTTGCAGTTTAATCTCATATGTGCGTAAGAATCTGAATTACCACTCTTGCTAGCCCATCTGTTTCCCTGATTGCTGCTGGCTTCTCCACAGGGATAGAAAACAGTAATTTAGTTGCTTCATTATTAACACCTGTGATTTTCACTGGCTGAGAACAAATATGCTCGGTTCATGAAAAAGCCATACTAGCTTTCAGGTCCTTACTCTTAGAAGGTCATTTAATGCTGGACAAAGTTAGAAGGTTGCTACCACTGGAAACTCTTGATAAATTTATTAAAGGAAAAGACAAAGGCTGGTTGTGATAATATAAGCTTCCGTATATCACCCTGCCAATATAATGCAATTCTGGCTTAAGTCTTTCTCCATCATTCAAGGAGGGGGGTTTTTTTGTTTGATTTTTTTTTTTTTTTCCCCCCAATTTATGGGTCAATTGATTGTCTCAAGGGAATTAGCAAAAAATTACTGCCATGAGCTCCACATTCCAGATATTTGGACAGCATCTGAAGCTTTACACTGAGGGGAATACAGTGCCCTGGGGACAGTCATTAAAATAACTATTTAAAAAATCATTTAATATTTTTTAATAGTAGAATCTGGAGCTCCAACTTCTCAGAAGACAGCCACTTTTTTCTTCACTTCCTTATAATAGACAAAGCATAATTTCTTCATCAGATACACCAGCCTGAAAGGAGAAAAAACCTCTGTGAATTACAATGAGCCACAGGCAAAAAAGAAATGTGGGTATTTATTCAAGTGTCAGAATTACATTTTGGGATCTCCATCAAACAGAAGATCATTTCTGACAATCTAGATTACTGGTTTACAGATAAATCACAATACAGGATCAAAATAATATTAACTTCACAATTAATTTTTCATTATTGATTGCAAAAATGTTGTTAGGAATTGGAGCCTTCAATCTCATACAGTAAACCAATCCTCATCAGGTAATTTCATTTGTGCAGCTGTGAAGAACATAAGAGTCTTACAGGAAACATTCTGTCTGGGAGCTGTAGGTTGCGGACCACTAATCTAAAGATATGTAAATAAGTTAGTGTTTTTATATTTATCTTTAGGATGCTCTCTTCCTCTTTTTCATCTTCCCTTTAACATTTCCTTCCTCTACCTCCCCTCTTTGAGTTTTCTATTTCCATGCATGAAATATAGTTTCTGTAGAGATAAAAGTCCATGGCTTGATATCTGAGTGGTAGAATGTCTAAATATTGTGATAATGTGAGTGGGATTTGAAGGGGATTAACACAGTGCTTTCTAAGTCAGAGCAATTGTCTTGTTCATTACTAATCCACCAACACAGACATAAGCGCTACAGAAACTACCTATACTTCAAGGAACAGTCGTATTTCAGACATATACGCTGCACCTCAAGTTGTTTGTGACATTAACTGTAAAAAAAAAAAAAGTAAGAAAGATTTTTATTCGTTGCTAGGTAATGAACTTAATACTTTCTTAAACGGGGGAAACTATCAAATTCTGTCAAAGGAATTGCTCCAAAGAGAGTCACTATGTCGCAAGTTGAAACTGATGTGTAGTGTAGAAAGACCTCATCATTTTTTTTACTCTTCCTGCCAACAGATGAAGAACACTTACATTAGGCTTGGTAAGTGTGTCACTTACTTTTGATATGAGAAAGCACAAAGACCTGTTGACTTGGCAGTGAACAGAGCTACTCTTGAAAAGGTTTCATCTTTTCTGTTGGAGGTTTCAAAGGGTAGTTCTGATAAAAAATTCTTTTGTATCTCAGGTAAGGATTGTCTTATACCTGGCTTAGTCTTTTCTCTGTCCAGCAGGACTGTAAAGTGTAGGAGCAGATTTTTATTTGCTAGGTAATGAACTTAATACTTTCTTAAACGGGGGAAACTATCAAATTCTGTCAAAGGAATTGCTCCAAAGAGAGTCACTATGTCGCAAGTTGAAACTGATGTGTAGTGTAGAAAGACCTCATCATTTTTTTTACTCTTCCTGCCAACAGATGAAGAACACTTACATTAGGCTTGGTAAGTGTGTCACTTACTTTTGATATGAGAAAGCACAAAGACCTGTTGACTTGGCAGTGAACAGAGCTACTCTTGAAAAGGTTTCATCTTTTCTGTTGGAGGTTTCAAAGGGTAGTTCTGATAAAAAATTCTTTTGTATCTCAGGTAAGGATTGTCTTATACCTGGCTTAGTCTTTTCTCTGTCCAGCAGGACTGTAAAGTGTAGGAGCATCTACTCCAGAGTTTTCACTGCGATGGTGGCATTCAGGAGACTGAGAGACTCTTACAACGGCTATCGCACTCTTAACCAATGAAAAGGTAACAGCTGGGCAGCTGAAGCTCAGTCCAAATAAATTTACAATGTAATTGGTAGGATAGATGATTCAAAACATAAGGCAAGGTGAAGATTTCTCCGGGAGTGCATGGTTGCCAGTTTTTTTACAGTCAAGCAGTGAGATTTCCAGGCATTGTAACATCAGTTTACATCACAGTTATATCATCGCTGTGCAAACAAGATGTGCAAGAAGGTCTTTTTCTTTTTCTTCTTTTTCTGTTTTGTTCTCCGTGTTATAATGTCCTACCATCTGAATATGATAACTCCTATCTAAAGAGATATTCTCATTGGTTTACTGGGACTCCTGTGTTTACAGTTTTGAGACTATTTTACCACAGGGTACCCTAAATGGAGTTACACCTCAGGCCAGCTTAGAAACCAAAGCCAATATAAAAATCTGTGGCTTCTTTATTGAATTGATTTCTTAGTGGGAATATATAACATGATAATTTTGTGCTTTGCACTAGCTGCCTTCAGATCTCTGGGTGGATTTTAAAGGTTTGATATTGATCTATAAAGACCAAAATAGTTTGGTTTCTGCCTATTTGTTAAACTGCTTCCCTTCTAGGTACAGCATTAGACCGTGAAAAGCACTACAGTAAAATGTCCTCAGTTTAACAGGGTAAATAATGTTTCCAGGTCAGAGGGACACCTTCAATGTGGCCTCCATCATCAGTGCAGAAGAGAGCAAAGGGAATGAGGATGGAGAAAGAAAGACAAAGGAAGGTTGTTTTGACTCCATAATAGCTTGATTCGTATTGCACTCTGGGGCTTTGTGAAATGCAAAATTTCACCTTGATAAGCTGAGGAAGGACTGCTGCTTTGCATTTCTTATACAAGTGCTGTACAACATCAGGAAAAAATATGTTCATTACAGCATTTTTGAGACAGTTCAGAGCTGACCATGTACATTAAGAATCCTCTGAGCACATGTGAAGGATTGGGATGGGTCTATACGTGACATCTCAGAGGATCATATATGATTAGTGAAACTGTGGAATTATCACTTTTGGGTATCTCCAGGATCAGAATGTTGAACCTCTATGTTGGTTTTGGCAGAAATATTTTGATTCATGCAGCCTGCTAAAATTTAGTGCCACTATCCTGCTTGGGTTGTTTGTTAAGGATTTTACTACTATTTTGGATCTCTCTGCACCAGATTCAAGAAAAGAACCCCCAGGAAAAGTAAGCCATCTCAATGTACTGTAGAGTCCTATCAGCTGGTCAGCTGAAATGTTTCATAGACTCCACTGCATATACTGACTGCATTTCCATTGGGTATGGTGGCAGCTCAAACACTCCTTACAAAAGGCGATAGCAAAATGCAGGTGGTTTAGTCTCAAGCTTATTCCACTCCTACTCAGAGAATATGGAAGAAACCTCCAGAATGTGGAAGGATGCTTCACCACAGAGGAAAAACCAGCTCTGCGTGTAGAAGTGTCCACGGAGAGCAATGAACTGCTAGCAGGTTCCAGATTCCTCTGTGTGGAAAGTCTCAAATTCCTCATCTCCAAGTATTTTGATTAAACCAGAAGCCAAGATGCCACCCAGTAATGTTCATTAACAGACAATTTTCTTAATTGCATAACATTTATTTTTTAAATCCAATAAAGCTATTTTCCTCCAATGATCTTGTTTAAACAGTAATTAGTTTTTTATTTATTAGTAACACACAACAATCCTGGGGTCTGAAATCAGCTGACTTCATAAACAATTTGCTCTAACTCCAATTCACAAGCTGCAGATCTACTACTGACATGCACTGTTGGCCTCTCCATCCATACCTGTTTATTGAAAGGAACACTGAGTAAATTTCGTCTCCAGATTTCAAATGATTAATGGCACTTTCAATTCATAGTGGTTAGTAAAGAAATGTATACACATGGTAGATGTTCTGGTATTGATGGAGTTTCCTCTCTTGGCTATAAGAATTAGGAACTGCTAAATAATTAAACTAAGCTTGTAAGTTTGGTCAAATGAGACTACATACTCTTCCCATATTTCACCTGAGATTTCATCCAGTTTCTCTCCTAATTGTGAATGTAGGGTACCATTAAAGTATTTGCTTTTCCTTTCTGAGTTTAATTTTTACTCCTATTTTGTTCTGGTTATCATTAGAAAGGATCCTGCAGTGCCTTTAACTTTCTAGTAGGCTAAACGGTGCATCGTTACAGAGACACCCAGCAGGAGTTTACATACTCTGCATTAACTGGGGAACCTTCAGGTTTTTGCTGAAGTTTTCAGGAACAGTCACAGGAAATAAAGCAGCTTTAGAGGTCAGGTAGGTTCTTTCAGTCTGTGCTGTTGTGTGGCAACCCTCTCACACCTTGTACATCTGATTAGAAAACACAGAAAAATCCTGCGGCCATATGCACTAGTCAGCAACAAATCACGTCCTCCATCACTGGCCGGTGCAGGATCCACTACATCTGTATCATTCTCTACACACGCTTCCTCAAAGGTCTCCAGCCTTCCCATAGAAGCTACTCCAGAGGTCTGCTGTTCTTTACCATTAGGAAGCTTTTATAGTGTTTGCCTGCTTTGTTGGACTCTAAATTTATGATGAATAAACCTAAACAATAAACTGAATGCAAGTTATGCTACTTGTTTAAGATATGCTAAGGAGATTCCTACTTTAAGCTGTTCGATATTGTAAAGTAGCTATTTTGGGGTAGTTGTCAAACTATAAGGCACTGTTTTATTTCACATAGCCACATTCACCTCCAGTTTTACAGACCTCATAAAATGCTTAGTTGTTTCTCATGGACAAATACCTCCAAATAAGGATTGGTATAGAGATATGACTGTCCAGGATTGTTTGGTTCTTCCCTCCTGTCTTGTTATCTTTCTTCATTGCTTCAGTTGGAAACTGGCACAAAATTTATTTTCTCATCTCTTGGTGATAACTTTATACCTTTTCAAAACAGATCATGTATTTGTTTTTCATTTAGACATTACTTAACTATGCCACTCTTCCAGGTTGCAACCACAGAGCAGCAAGGCAGCCATTCAGTTACACTCTTAACCCTCACCACTCACATAAGTCTTAGCACAGTGGAAGATAATGCTGCTAATGGAGGAGTCACAGCCTATTCATTAAATCCATCCATCTTTTTTTCCAGTCCTGTGGAAGGACAATAATCAGCTGGAATCAAGGTCTTTTTAATAGGTATTGTCATTGATATAGTCCTATATCTAATCCTTATTTCAGCAGAAAACTAAAAAGATACTTTTTAGGTAATCAGACTCAAGTTTCTAAATTCCCTGAAATAATAGTTGAAACTGGTAATGAGAAACCACACAGGACTGACAGAAAATCTAAATGTGATTGTACTTACATGTTGGTATCTCTAATATTTTCATAGAGCTGATTCTTATTTTCATCACCATGAGATGGTCCTGAAATAGATCTACACATTGATCCCCTAATCCTCAGGTATCTCAAAGTTATGCACTTCTTTTTAAGAGTTAGAAGGTCGTTGTCCAGTTCTTAACTTGTCTTAAGTTTCAAACCTTAAAATTCTTCTCTGTCAGCCATTTCACGCACAGGAGCAATATAAAATATTTAAAGATTAATATTCCTCCAGTGCTAGAGAGTAAAAGCTCTTTTTATGCAACAGCATTTTAATAGTTCCTATTCTATGCCATAAAAGAGCATTTTTAGATTTTATCTTATTTAAACTCTTCATTATTTCAAATCTTCCGTCATATTTTCTTAGTCACAGTTTCACTTGCTATAGCTAAGTACAAAAGTCATCTGACTTCTCTTCATGAAAGCACTTATGCCACATGCACATCACTCCTATGGGATATAGTTTCTTCTCAAACATCTTTAATGAATAGAAAAAGACATGCACATGCTTATCATTAAGTATGAACATAAATCTTTTGGTTAGCTGAAACTCAAAGCTCTGGCAGGATTTCAGCTCACTAGCAATTTTCTCTAGTATTTTAGAAAGATAATATACAGTTTTTGTCTTATATAATGTTAACACACAAACTTCAAGGCAATTAAAAATAGCAATTGTTAATGGCTTAGTTAGTTCCAATTCTAGGCAAGCTTTTGTGTTTGCTGAATCCTTAGCCAATAAACCAATGCTTATTTACAGCCTGAAATTCTACTTAGTAGTATAGTCCAGCAGTATTGTAATTACATATTATTAAAACCAGGTTAAACTTTAGCTGAGCCAAATTCATTGGATCAAAATACTGAGATAAACACTGAGTTAGAGTATAGAATAACTCTATTGCTATCTGATTAATTAAATTAATTTTCAGAAAAAACAAACAAACCACTCTGTCTGTTCTGATACTGAATAGCTGCTTAAATGCACATGTGAATCCCAGACCAGCTGCATTAAATTACTTATGCTTGTCTTTGATCAGTTTTCTCTGAATCAGTTATTTCTTATTCAAGTCAGTATCTTATAGGGCTTTTATCGCTGTTGTTCAAAATGTTATAGATAAAAATAGAGTGTTATCTGAGGAGTTACTATCTAGAAACAAGAAATTTTAAGAGTTTTGCATTTTTTGTTTCTCTCTTCAACCTGATTAGTATCAGATGTGATCAATAAGAATCATATCCAATTAGATATTCTTATATTCAGATGTTGGTAAAAATAATTAAATACGTCTGTTTATCTGCTGATAACAAAATGAGGTAACAAAATTTTTTTCTTTTTTTTTCTGAGACGTACCTTTGAATGAATGTGAATTAAGATAATGGAATTCTTTAAGACTTAAGTGCAAATAATTAAAATTATTAGAGTATCCAATCAGTGATTTATGATCAGTTTAACAAACATCTCTAAAAGTTATCACTGAGGAGACGTCATTAAATAGCATCTACTGGAAAGTTGGAGGGCCTGGTTGTGGCCTTAATGCTATTTAAGGAATGTGCAATATACCTGTATCCCTTCAGAAAGCAGTAACTCTGAAAAGATACATAACATTTCAAGTAGAAAATCAGCTGACAGTGACCTCCCAGTAGGACTCTGTGGAGGAATACCCTTGGATCTGTAAACAAGACAGAGGGGCAGGAGAGTGGAATTTGATTTTAACTCTGAATAAAGGGGTTTTAAGGTGTCCAGCTTTAAAGCATACCAGTCACAAGAAACAGAATCTGATACCTTATTCCAGGATGGAGATGTCTTACAGCAGGAGACTTGCATGCTTTTTTTTTTTAAAAAAAAAAAAAAAAGAATATCAGGTGATTATCCTATAGAATGTATAAGTATCATCTTTAGTATCTCCTTTTTTTTTTTTTTTTTAAAGGGTCTAGAAGAGGTGTCAAAGCTGTTTCAGGATGAGAATCTGAAGACAGAGATCAGAATACAGATGAAGACACAGACTTTCACAGTGACACTGATTAGTCATCACAGCAGCTAACCATTCAGTTGGTAGACTCTCTCTCTCAAAGCCTTCAGATCAAAACTGGATATTTCTATGGAAGTTACCTCTTAGTCAAACCCAGACATTCAAATCTGTAGGCAGTGTAGCTGGATGAAAACAAGTTTTAGTTAAGCCCAGGTGTAACTTTGCTGGATGAAATTTAATAGTCTATACAAGGGGCTACAAGGACATTAGCTAATCTCATGGGCTCCTGTAAATTCAGAAGGTATGTAGTAGGAGGCTAACTACATTGCCCTCTTTGCCATGTTATAGTTTTTGGCAGCTAATGTTCATGTATCCTGGACTGCAGGATGATAATTAGACATTCAGTATCATTTCAGCAGAGAGAAATAATGTTTCTTCTGAACCATTCCTGTGGTATATTTGATTTGTCTAATGGGACCAATACTAGATAAAGCAAAGTCATCTTCATCCATGCGGTGTTTAAGGTGCAAACGGGACTTTGAGCAAGAGCATCAGAGTTGGGTGTCTATTGCAAACTTTGCTGTATTACATTGTAACCACTGCTCCCAGTCTTGGGGGTTTTTAGGTTTTGGGTTTTTAGTTTGTTGGGTTGTTTTTTTTTTTCAGATGCACAGCTTTGAGTAAGTTTGCCATACAAAACTGATCCTCCTCCTAGTCATCTGAAGAAAATGCTCAGAATGGAAAAATAGTCCCAGTGGAGTTCAATTTGAAACTATGATATTAGAAGCTAATATGTTGCAATGTCCAGGATGTGTGATGGTAGAAAGGGTAATAGTTACAGTGAATGAAACCACAAGAACCTCCCCTTAGAAACAAGGTTAAAAACGTGTTTTTAGGAGAGCTTTAATTTACTTTTCAGCTACTTGCTGAAAGCTGTGGTGTCACTAGTCTCGACTGAGGTTTTAAAACCTCTGCATTAGCAATCCCAAGAAAACGATGTGGCTTGGTATATTAATTACGCTATCTTACTTTGCTCACTTTGCAGGTAAGTAGGGGTTTGGGGGGTGGGGGGTGGGGTGTATTTTATAAAGTCTTCAAGCTGCTGTTTTATGGAGGAAAGCAAAAATTAGAAAATAGTATAAAAGTACTTAAAAGGGTAGATAGAAACTAAAATTACACCTGACTGACAGAAAATTAAAATTATATCTGAATAAAAAAGGAGAAAAATATGAGTTCATTTTTGCATGTTAGGAATCTATACTGGTATTTTTATATATAGGTCAACTGGACAACGTATTAAGTTTATTTCAGGATTTTTATAAAACTGGGTCTTGGAGTACTTTTAAAGGTGTATGTATTCACTTACATCAACAAACTTAAAAGAAAAAAAAAACATAAAAGCTATTTAAGACTATTTTTTTTTAATTGTATAGCCTGATGAAAATGCAAGTTATTTCAGATATGCGCCATCTTTTTCTCTTCACAAAGTTAGCTGCCTCTCTTTCATTGACTGAGGTGAGACTGGTTTTCTGAGGGTAGTGAAATATTGGTATCAATGTGATGTACTGATTTTTTTAAGATATTTATTCTTCACCCAAATGAAAGGTGTGTCCCAGAAACTCCTCTGGATTATTTCCATTTCAAAATGTGTTTCACGTTAGCTTTCAGGAATATCTTTCAAGTACAGCCCAGTCATTTCTGAACATACATTTCTTAGTATATACGTTCAAATTACAAAAAGTCTAAAAAGAATGACTATACAAAAATAGGAGTAACCAGCTGTTTTAAAACATCTTATTGATTTGTTCTTGTATTTTTAGAAGCATGTTTTGTCTGCTCTTAGTAATGACTTTCCAATTTTTTATACTCCCTATAAAAATACAGATGTAAAACTTAAACCAACCTCTGTTGCATTTGAAAGTAATTCCATAAATACAAGAACATTTGTGATGGAAATCTAGTTTTATGTCCTCAGACGAAAAAGAAAAGATTAATTTCACAGATTTTTTAATGTCTTTATCTGAACTCATTACTCTATGTGAGAAATAGGTGCTTTTATAGTTAAAAAAAGCCCCCAACATTTTATCTGCTTAAACCTTTACTGTGGGATGAAATTAATCTTGCTTTTAAGTTACTATTTCTGTTTATTGACTACAAAGGGAGAGTACCGTTAAGTGTAGGTGTTTAAATGTGGATATTTAAAGTGTAAATAACTGAGTTTAAAGTAGAATAATCTCACGTGATTTATTAATTAAAATTTCAAAACTGAAATGCAGATAAAGTTTAGTCATGTAAGGTGCTAAAAAGAGTAAGATGTGACCTTAAATAGGTGTCAAGCAGGGGATCGTTCTGTTACTCACAAGAACAAGAGTTCATCACTACGCTGACTGGAAAAGCCCCTTCAAACTATTCGCCAGTTGAGGATTGCCGAAGTCAAGTGCACTTCAGCGGCCTCCAGGATTTGGCTCATGCCATCATGACTGTGTTGAGGGAGGAAAGGCAGATGTTGCAGCCTGCCAACTTTTAGACTGGCTAGCGAGTGCCTCTGGAAGAGGGAATGTCTAAATGCATTATCAGTTTAGCCTTCTGGATCCTCTGCAATTAATATCGGATTTGTTTCTTGAGGTGTATTGTCTTGTTCACAGCACTTTTTTTGCCTTTTTGTTTTTTTTCCTTTTAGCTGTTCAAAGCATAGTAATAGATTTACTTCAGGCACGCTCCCAGTCATTTTGCTCATTGTTGCCTGTATACGTGCAAGAATTTTCTCTCAAAATATCCATCATCTATGGATTCATCATCCTTCTGCATTAACTGTATACAGTTAGTTTATGTGCACATAGTATCCATATAAGGCTTTACTTGAAAAATAAAAAAAATACCCAAAGATTCTGGGATGTGATGTCAGGAACTACCAAAGCTGAAAAATTATGGCAACTGAAGCTTGTTTTGAGATTGCATAGAAAATATTCCAAGCAGTGAGTCTGAGTAAACTTGAATAATCCTTGTATTTAGTTTAATACAAGCATGGCATTTCTTTCTTCCTAAGGTATTAATTACTGTTGCGTTTATTTCATTTTTAACTTTTACTCTGTTTAGTTGCAATTGTGTTTCCTTCTTTTCCAGTATTCTTGCCCATAACAAAGGGCATGCAAATATTTAAATAATGATGTATTGAAATAATAGGATAAAATTAACAGAGCATTAACATTACTTTTAATGAAGGTAATAAAGATATTTAGTTTCCTTTGGTCTAATCCCATTTTAATATAATCCTGGCTTTTTTTGTGATATTGACCTCTAGAATAATTGTAACTGCCGTTTTCCCCCAGAACTCCTTCAAATTCACAGCATGGAAATAGATTTTTCACATCTTTTCATTAGTTTAATAATGACATAACTATCTCATACTCTAAATTGTATCTGTGCTATTGGCAATACGTATTTCCTGGTAAAACTCCTTCATTAAAAATATTATATGTGCATATACAGCAGTTGTGAAAAGAACATTTCAGTTTTGCAAGTTGATCAGAATAAAGGTATTTTCAGAGCTTTTTCAGTAAATTGTTGCCAAAATGAGTTTCAGTGTCATCCTTCATTTTCATACAAACTTTAATATGCCCAATGACTATCAAGTCATTAATAACTGTGCAAATAATGTATCTGACAAACTTTTACAGAGACAATAAAATTTGAGCCAGAAACTATTGTATGCATATCAGATATAATATTTAGATGAAGTGCAGACACTCGCAGAACAACATCTTAAGTTTGCAAAAGTATCTGTATTTTTTCTAGAACTTTTTGCAAGTTGAAAATATTTTCTGAAATTTCCCAGAGCAAAGCTTTGTTATGAAGGCATCCCAAAAGTTTAAGAATAATAGGAACTGTATGCAAATTTAATCTAGTCCTCTGCTCTGTTTGCAACTCCTACTTTGTCACCTCCTGGGCATGCAGTTCTTATACCCTACATGTAATTTATTTGATACGTGATCTTTAGGCAAAGTTAATGACTGTCCTTCTAACTCTGTTTTGAACGCTGACTGCAGCGTTGGTTTCTCGGAAGGCAGTAGCAAAACTGTCGTTTGCCTCACTCTTGTGTACGTTTCGCTATACGCGCTTACAGCTGTGGCTTTCTGTACATCCAGATATTGGCTATGCCCGTGCATTCAGCTGGCCAAGACAACCCTTCCTAAGAGAGCACACCTCTGTTTACTTGAATGTCCTTTATTTACACCTTACAGCCAGCAGCGGGCCAGAGCTTTCGGTCGTGCAATACCCTGAAGACGCTAGTGTGCTTCTTAACTCCACGGTGTGGATGCTGTGTGTATTTGAGTACCCCAGTGAGGAGAACGAAGAGCCGGTCGTGTACTGGAGGAAAGGCCCCAACTGCCACAACCAGCAGAGTCTCCAGTCGAGCCCCGGCACGGGCAGGCCACAGGTACACATTACAAAGAACACCCTCAGGGGATTCTCCATCTTAAAGCTGAGCAACGTTGACCAGAATGCCAGTAACTCCTATTTCTGCGACGTGACGTTAACGCAGAAAATCCAGGGCAAACGTGGAAACGGCACCAAGCTGACAGTGCACGGTAAGGAGCGTTTGGGAGTGGCAGAAACGGACTTGATGTGTGCAAGGTGAATTAAGTTTTCTTTCAGCCCTACTGCCTTCTCTCCCACCACTCGCCTCTGCCCGAAGAAGGGTGGGAAAAAGCAGTCTACAGTCGTATGAGCAGGGGAGGGAAGGCATGCCTTTTGTTTGAACTATTTATACAGCTCGATAGACAGACTCCTCGGGGACAGAGACTTTTCTTTGGATCTAAACCAGTTCACTGTGCAGTAGAACATTCATTCCATATTTTATATATTCTACATACTTTATACATTTTTATATATAGCATTAATTAAATTTTGTGTATATATATTTAAAAATACTTTTTCTTAATATTCTCCACAAACATTTGCTGGATCTTTACCCCATACCAAAACAAAACAAAACAAAAAAAATAAAATCCCTGACAATCTTTCATTATCTTTTTTATCATTTTCTTCACTCTTTATAAGCCAATGGTCTCTTTTGAAAGACGTAGTTTGTGCTTCCTCTTCCAATTACTGAAAAATGAACAGTAACTTCACACAGAAGTGTGAGCGTTTTTAGAAAGATTTCACACAGCAGTGTGAGCGTTTTTAGAAAGAGTGTACATAAAAGTAGGCATATGTGGAGTGAAACCTTCTTTCCATTTGATTGTAAAATCATTTTCAACACCTTATAACTCTTCCCCTATCCTCAAATTATGAATCCAGTTTCCGTAATCCTGCTGGGGATGTGACATCAGTGACCGAGCTACACTATTTAAGACGGGCCAAGTTTTCTCTGTGTGGACTTTCCAGACCAGCAAATGCTAAATGCCACAAAGCATATCTCTCATTCTAGATTTCACGTTATGTTTAACAATTGTCCAGTGCAATTCTTCTGAGTCCCTAAAAAAAACAACCAGCAGCCAATGAAATTCTTCTGACTATTGCACCATAAGCTTATGTTTGGTTTAGGTTTTTTAAAAAAAAGAAGAAAAACTTGTCTGAGACTTAGTAAAATAACTGTCATTTAGATTGGCTTTTTCATCACTACCTAAGCATGTGCTACGTAAAAAAGATGGTTTTGGATATGCCACTGTTAGTAAACTGAGAATTTTGTTTACTATCCATTTTGTAAGTAGCTTACAACAGGTTCAAAAATCTCATGTCTGAAGTAAAAAGAAGACAACAGTTCTCTCACGAGAAGCTTAACCTTTTAGCCTGAAAAAACAGTGAAAGAAAATGTGATAAAAATAAAGGCAGCTGTGCTGCTTGGTCAATTCTCACTAATCCTTCAAATGAAATCTTATCAGAAAAACAACTTTTTTTTTTTCTTTTTCAAATACTTAATTTTCTTTCTCATTGTTTCAGATTTCAAATGCAAAGACTGTATAAGACCAGATAAGACCTGGTGGGGTTGGTTCCTTCTTCTTGGATACACCATCTTTGTCACCACAGTTATCATAGCTTTTGGTGTAAGTAATATTTTCAGAAATAAATACTACAAACCTAAAGATGGGTGGCATCTTCTGATGGAAAGAAATGATAAGCAGATTAGCCTGAATATGCACCTGTGGCAAAGTAAAAAGTCACTCTGTTTTCTGTTCACTAAAGAGTTAGAGGTATAACACCCTGCCTGTGAATGTTTTGAGGGCATGGCCATGGGAAAAAAAAGGAAGCTGTGACATATAGAGAAATTATATCTGTTTTTTTTCGAGCTTCCTGACAACTGGGAAGGTATTTTCTATATTGCTGGCTGAACATTTTACTTTTACCTGGAAACAAAAGAGAATGAGAAAAAAATCGCCTAAATGATTAGCAGTTTGAAACACATCCTGCTCCCTCCACGTTTCTGGGCTCCAGCTCCTAATTTCATGAGCTCCCCTGTGTCGGAGTTTCCCTTTGTTCAGTGTCAACAGCGGAGCGGGAGTTGCGATTCCGGAGTAATGACGGATCCCAATATGAGTATGGTCATTCGCGTTTATTCATGCATATAACAGGGTTTATATAGTTATCTACTATAGGCACGCGCTTCATAACAACCTATGGTTGGTTAATTACAGCTGTACACGCGCTCAATTATAAGCTATGATTGGGTTAAAGTTACTGTCCACGCGCTTATTGCTTCTACTCGACTGGCGGTTGGCAGCAGGACATGTTAGCCGCTTACTTCACCTCCTTATAGATACAGTTTCGTTACAGTTGTTTACCCGGCCCATTGTTCTTTGTTCTGTCCGGGGAAGTCCCGGTGGTCATCCTGCTGTGTCAGCATGTCTTAGTTACTTTTTGATACATGGGTTGCTCAGCGATACCAGATCGTGGCCTTGCTGAATCAGCCATTCCTCCACACCCCTGGACACACATCAATGTCTGCTCATCTTTTGTCTTACTCATGTTCTGGCCAACCAATCAGTCATGCCAGGGTTTTATGCCCACTCCCCCCCACTAGCTGGTACGGGCCACTGCCTGACATTTACCTGGCCAGCAGCGCAGCACCCTGGCAACTTGAAAACTTGAAAATATTTTGCAAGAGAAGGAGAAAACATTTTTTTTTATACAAAATTTTCTAAGCCCAGGGTGATTTCTTATGCTTCCCGTGATATTTTAAAAATCCTTCCCTCTTCCCTTTCCTCTGTTCCCCACTTCAGGAAAAACTTTATAATCATTTTAATCAATTATTTTTTATGGAACTAAAACCTAAAAAGCCAGCTATTAACGAATAGCTCTACTTTGATCCTACTTGGGAATAACCTTTATGTAAATGAAACCGTTTGGAAGGAAATAAACATGAGCTGAAGAAATCTGACCTATGCCATAACTTGATGCAATTGAGCATCACAGTCTTTGAAAGCACGGATGGCGCTACACTCATGCCTAACCATCAACAGTACAACATGCTCTGCTTATGTTTACTAGGTCCTTACTTGCAAGTGTAATTCAAAGATTATCATTTATAGGAGACCTGAAAAATTCCTTGTGCTTCACCACCAATGTCTCTTCTCAAAACCACTATTGCAGAGTCCCTTAAAAGTTAACAAACACAGGCTAAATTGGACCAAGAGGGAATAGGTACCAAACTTAACAGGCTTAGAGGAAGAAAACTTAGCTCTTGAGGAATCAACATGGTTTTAAACCAGTAGCAATTTTAAGTCCAGAAAGACAGATCTTTCAGGTAGCCAAGTCCTGACTGAAAGGCAGGATTGCCTTCACCGTGTCTTCTCTTTCTCAGCTTGTGCAGTTTAAAGGGGCTACTTCAGTGTCACTGAAGCTGGCATGGTGGCAACATCTCCCTCTCTGCTGATACTGCCGCGCAGCCAAGAACTTCATTATTATATAAGACTCAGCACCAGTGACATAAGTTACGAGACTTACAAAGACATTTTCGGTATCCAATTGCCCTTCTAGGTCAAGTAAAGTTTGGGTTTTGTTTTAACAACCAGTTGTTAGGTACTGTTACCTCAAAGCCACATCAAAACCAGAAATGTTCGCACAGTTCAGACAGTAGCAGACAAGGTATGTGTATTTAGGGAGACAGTAAACTCATGCCAGAGAGAGACGTAAACAGTCAAACCTTGCTAAAATACAATAGCAGCAGAAGCCTGCCAGAAGCTGTTTCACATCTGAATATACAAAGTTTGTGAACCTAGTCTCTCCTAAAATGAGTCACTGTGAGCACGCTGTTAGCAAGCAGTAGCAAACTCTACTTGGGTCTGGCTGGGATGGAGTTTAACTTTCTTCATAGCAGCCCGCATGGTGCTGTGTTTTGGAGTTGTAGTTAAAACAGTGTTGATAACACGCCAATATTTTGGCTGAAAAGTGCTTGAATGGCATCAAGACTTTCTCTTTTTCTCACTCTGCTGCCCCAGTGAGTAGGCTGGGTTGGGCAAGAGGCTGGGAGGGGACACAGCCAGGACAGCTGACCCCAGCTAACAAAAGGGATATCCCGTACCACATAACGTCATGTTCAGCAATAAAAGCTGGAGTAGGGGAAGAGAACAAAAGGGGTTTTTTGCTTCCAAGGTGACCATTGCTCAGAGACTGGCTGGGCATTGGTCCGCTGGATGGAGATGGTGAGCGGTTTCCTCTGCACCAGTTGGGTTTTTTTGTCCGCTGGATGGAGATGGTGAGCAGTTTCCTCTGCACCAGTTGGGTTTTTTTGTTGTTTTGTTGGGTTTCTTTTTTCCCTCTCTCCTTCACTGTTAAATTGTCTTTATCTTGACCCATAAGGTTTTTTGCTTTTGTTCTTCATTTTCTCTCCCCACTCCCATCGGGGATGGGGGAGTGAGCGAGCAAGCAGCTCTGAGGGTGCTCAGCTGCTGGCCGGGGTCAATCCACCACACAGACCGACACTGAAATTTATAAAGTTAGGAAGTGTATAACTTTTAAAGGTCATTCCTTTAGTAAATGACAAAAGTTTCCTGTCATGAAAATGTACATTGTGTCAAAATCAGAGCGTAAACTAATGAAAGTGGGACTAGATGACTCAAAGGCCCTTTGGCCCTTACGGGCCACTGCTTAAATCTGGTGTGTCATGGCTGCTTAAGTCCTTCAGGGAGCTTCTGTACAGAGCTGTTAACCTTGAGAAGAGGTCTGATCTGCCTTTTCTGAGTCTAAAGTCCTCTCAGCTGTTCCCTTGCTTCTTCTGCCAAACTTTTCCCGTGCTTCCAAGTCCAGACTAGGGCACAGCAACGCACTATCCCAATGACACCTGTGTGACAGTTGGGTCTGTTTTATGGCGAAACCATTACGGCAGTCACCTGGGGATTCTCCCCCCAAAAAATTGTTTATGCTACGTAAGAATAAAGAACAAATGAAAATGTCTCTCCCCCCACTCGCATGCTCTATTTTTTCTAAAGTAACAGCACACATACATCTTCAAGGATAGCATTGGGAATTGGAGAAGTGTTAAATGAAATCATTGGTATACAGTTGGATGCACATTCTGCCTATTTCTTGAGTATAATATGAAACAACCTGTAAAGGCTTAGAATTCAGCTTATAAGAAGCTAATTCACTGAAATAAATTAACAATGTTTCATATTAGTTCTTACCCTTATTTTAAACCAAAATGTATGATAATTGTTCTGCTGTATCATAATGGCCCACATCTGACCATATCCCACTTGTTTATTAAGTTAGAACCAGATAAGCTATAAAGCAATAACTACAAAGGTATTAGTATCTTAGCTTACATATCACTAACATTTATTATTAATAACAATAATGAATAGTCTGCCAATTCATGAAGGTGTAGTTAAAATTAGTATTGCCATGTTTCATTTTGACTGATATGCACAACAACTTTAAAAAAAATTCAGAATAAATGCTGGATTGCTATCCCAGTAAAGTTAGCAGTATCTTCTCTGAAAAGATGAGGTATCTGAAGGAAACATTTTTACTGCTTAACAATATGTTTTGTGGAACATTGCAACAGATTCACCAGTGCTGTAAAAAGTGCAAGAATGAGTCAAGAAATACAGATAGCAATGCTGCCCTGCCAAGTGAATGGATTTATGACCAGCCATCCAGACCAGTTAATAATGGATTTAATCAAGAATATGAAGATATGTCACTAATAAGAACTTTCAGTGACATTGGAAGGAAAATGATATGAAAAACAAGGTGCGTGCAGTTGTAACGGAGACATGAGCATGTGTGATGTGTGCTACTGCTATCAAGGTAGAAAAGAAACATGCACACAAATCACTTCACTAAATTGGAATGTTTTTTGTTCAAGTTTTTTTCATCTGTTCATGTATTTATTTCAAACTAAAGAAGTTACCAGTCCATGCAGCTACAAATGAAATGAGCTTTAGTGTATGTAACTATCATCAAAATACTGTAAAAGCTAAAGGTATTCAAACCTCTTTTCAGTGCCAATAAACTGACCATACATACTGTTGTTTTTCTACTTCAAACACAAGGACACAGTTGGAATTTTGTTTTTACCCAGGTTAAGACAGCTTCTTTGCTTTACAAATGCAATTCTGTAATACAGTGTCTGTCCACTGTAATGGCAGATTTAAAGAAGAGTTTGTCAGAGAGGAATTCCTCACATGCTCCCAGTGCACTGTCTGACCTTATTTCTAACTCCTTACACATCCCCCACATGTACAAATCCCTGCAACTTCTTCCACTCGTAGCTATTTAGCCAGCTATGTCACTCATGTAATGCATATTGAGTACATGCATCTCCCAATGGAATGAAAATATTTAATGTTTTTTTGAAAGTCGTAACTTGTATGTTTTCTGAAGAAACATTAATTACTGAAATCATCTTGACATGTAGATAGGCTACATAGATATGTTTACTGCTGTAGGGCTTATCCTTACTGCTTATGTGCCATATCTAAGATTGCAATATAAAATATTTGCATTAAAAAAGTGTCTTTTAAACTTGTTTTAAAGTGTTTAGAATACTTGTGGAATCTATGTAAACAACAACAATAGAACTAAGCTGCATAGAAAGACCTTATCGTAATTTGCATAGTAATGAAGTACTTGAGGAAGTGCTGCCTTGGTATAGTTATGTGTGTGACTTGAAGGAAATTAATACTTTGACAAAGTATTTAAATTGTTGAAAATGATTTTTTTTTTCTTTTTTTGCCCAAATATTGCAAGCTCACTATTGTGTTTCAAATTTGCTTACCACTGAAAATATATTATGTGAAACAGTTCATAGAATAACATGACAGAGGTTACAGCCTTATACATTAATTGTGCAGTAGTTATAAAAAGTGAGTAAACTGTTCACTTAAAAGGGGACAGCAAGTCATAGAGTTGACACTCAGGGCTAGAGTTTAAGTGGATACACACTGCTAGCTGGATTCAGCTTCAACTTCATCATCAGCCTCTTTTTCTAAATATTTCCTTGTTCTATCAGTAAAGATGCCAAATAATTTTCATTTAAGGAATTGATCTGAGCATTTGATTCCTTTTGGTGAAAGTGCTGGCTAATACACTTAGAAAAAGTGAAATGTGAGTTTCAGAGGGACAGATAGACTGTGCTTCAGCATTTGGAGAGGGGGAGGACAATCACGAAGAATCTTTTTTTTATTTTATTTTTTATTTGGACAGTGGGAATTAAACAACGGTCTTCCCTCCTCCTCTGCCTAAACTGGGAACTGACTGCATCTGCAGTCATACATATTTAGGTTTCCAGAGTCAGTAAATCAAACTCTAATTGTGTAATTCATTGTGTAACTATGTAATTAATTTCTTTTCCAGCAAAACTCTCTCTTCAGAAGCACTTCAAATTTCCTATTTTAAGAATCTTTTAAAAATAAAATCCTTGTTGCATAAGATATATGCCTAACTCTTCATTTTAACGTTAAAATTATAAATTGGGTTAAATATTAAGGGGTTAAATACAGGGAATGTTTATACATTTAACATGGAGCTTTAGAGGAGAGAGAAATAGCCATTACATCCTTTAAAATGTGATGTGTGGAGTCCATCTGAGCCAAAGACGCAGTTCTGTGAAGAGAAGAACTGAAGGCAGCAGTCACTGAACCAAAGTCACCTTCAAGTACAAGCACAAAGAGGTCAATGCACTCAGTGAAACCTTCTGGTTTATGGCAAAAATGACAAGACTTCATACCTAATCTAGCAGACATAACTAGAAGGTACATTTAAAAAGCATCTCATTCAGATAACTCATATACTCAAATGGGGCCGTTTTCTTTCCACTTTATAACACTGCCTCCACTTCAGATCAATGGCCCTTCAAATGAAGGTCAATGTGATTTCTGCACTTTTTCACATGCTTCTCAAACAGCTCAGCTATTTTCTACACAGTGTTTCCAAAGAAGTTGGACATAAACTTCCAGTCTGAAAGGTTAAATATTCAGAAAGTTCTGGGGGACTGAAAACAAGTAATAGGTAATATGTTCCATCATCTAATACCAATAGCACAAGGATAGTAAAAAGACATTATTTGTTATGTTGCAGTCAGCAAGGTCATGGATTTTTATGGCAGCTTAGCACAGAATGAAACATCAGAACCGAATTCAGAATGAGTTTAGAACACAAACAATTCTTAATATTAGACATATGAGATATCACTTTTTTCTATTTATACTTTTTAAAAAAGTGCACATTGTAGTGTTAAGAATGTTAATATTGATATGAAATGCTGATCCTACAGTAAGTCAAAGAATCATGAAACCATTGGTTAGAGGGGACCTCTGGGGAGCATGTATTCTAACCCCCCTACTCAAGCAGCGCAAGATAGAGCTGGTTGCACAGGACCATGTCCAGATGGCTTTTGAATATCTACAAGGAGGAAGACTCCACAACCTCTCTGGGCAACCTGTCCCAGTGCTCGGTCAGTCTCACAGTAAAGAGTTTCCTGATGTTCAGATGGACTCTCCTGTGTTTTAGGTCATGCCCGTTGCTTCTTGTCCTGTCACTGGGCACCACTGAGAAGAACCTGCCTCTGCCTTCTTCATTCCTTCCCGTCAGGTATTTATATAAACTGATGTGATCCCCCTGAGCCTTCTCTTCTCCAGACTACATAGTTGCAGCTTTCTCAGCTTCTCATATGTCAGACGCTCCAGCCCTTAATCATCTTTGTGGCCCTGCAGTGGACTTACTCCAGTAACTCCGTAACTTTCTCCTACTGGGGAACCCAGAACTGGACCCAGCACTCCAGATGTGGTCTAGCCACTGCTGAGTAGAGAGGAAGGATCACCACCTTCGCACTGCTGGCAATGCTCTGCCTAACGAAGACCAGGATGCTGTTGGCCTTCTTTGCCATGAAGGCACATCACTGGCTCATGGTCTGTTTGTTGTCCCCAGTACCCCCAGGTCCTTCTGTGCAAAGCAGATGCAGGACTTTGCATGCCCCTTTGTTGAACTCGATGAGATTCTCTTCAGCGCAATTCTCCAGCCTGTCCAGGGTCCCTCTGGACCATGTGTGTATGTTCAATTCCAAATGACTTGAAACAAGAACCTCAAGTTCATGACCTAATACAGGAAAGATGGAGTCTTAGCCCTCTGGGAACTGGAGACAGAACTCCTGCTAATTTTAGTAGATCTCAAGTTTACTTTCAAATCTCTTGAATATATACTCTGACAGGAAACATGTAGACAAGCTAAAGGAAAATAGTAACTGAAACAGTAACTTCCAATTACTTCATCTGGTACTAAAGATTATTAAATATATGCTCAGCTAGGGGTTTAACAGTAATTACAGGTTTCAAGATTTATTGTGTATAAATACATTTAGAGTGTGGAAAACTGGTCTGAAAACACTTCATAGAATTTTTGGACTCCAGAAAAATTTATATAGTAATAGCGTGCATGCCATATAGTTCCTGGTTCTACAGAAGGGAAAAAGGATTGAAATTGATGTTCATATGAAGAGTGAGATAGGAGAAAGGATGGGTATTGAAGTTCATATGAAGAACTGATCTTGAAGGAATAAAGTACCAGTCTAGGCATCAGACATTCATAGAGTACCTACATCTGGATGATGAGCATTACTGCTTAGCCTAGTAGTCCCAGCCAATTACTATTTGTATTAGCCAATAAAATAAATGTTGCATACTTATAGTGATCTTCATTTCCAGTCTTCACACACAAACAAAGGTGACGAAAGGTTTGAAGGTCACAGCAGAGTTCAGTCTTTTTAGGAAAACAAGAGCTGTTAGAAAAGGCAGAATTACTCATGAACATCCTAGACAGGGCATTGACACGTTCAGATAGAAATTCATTGCACTTCTGAAAAATGGAAAATTATGAAATTCAAGAATGCAAGCATTAATTGAATGCAACATCCCAACCGCTACCCAATTTCAAGGCAGGAATGAGTTCAAAGATTCTTTCGCTTCAAGAACTGAAGTGATACTCCTCAATAGGTCTAAAAAGAGGTGGAGCTGCTGTGTTTGCCTCAGCATGCAAGGACACTGAAGTTTTCACTGAAGACTTGGTGCAAACTGCCTTTTTAGAGGGCATGCCTATACCAAAAGTCTCTAGCTGCAGCATTTCCTTTTCAAACACCCACAGCATGCTACATGTGCATGTTCAAGGCCTCAGGAAGATAATAATAATTTCATTAGAATATCACAAATGATAAAGCTAAACTAGAATGAACAGTGTATAAAAAAACAACAGAAAAAGCCACAGTTGGATTGTTACCTGGTCCAAGTATGTCAGGGTAGGAAGTTAAAACTGTAGCTCAAGTTTCAATGCATCCAAGAAGCCAACCACTGGGAGGCTCCCAGGCTGCGACTGCAACACAACTGTACTTCAAAACAAAATTACCAGGATCACCAATTCATGAACAATGCGGCAGTAACCTCCTTGCAACAGAGCTCACCAAGAACACCTCTCTTCTGCATTCCCTTCATCCCACGAGTCTCCCAGTAAATATCAGGCTGGTTTCCAGAGACTCAGTCCCAACTTCACAGCACTCTCGGTCTGGCTCGAGTTCCCAGAGGTGAGCACCACTTTCTCCCTGTGGAATGAGTTCTTGCGTTTGCTGTTTCTTACGGCAAAAGCTGAGCTGTCATCGCTAGGCGAAGTTAAGGAAACTGACTCAGGACTAAGCTTTATGCTGTCTGGCAGAACATGTACATATAGCTACGTATGTACAGCGGTTGGAGAGAGAAAACCAGGAGCAGGTCATCCATAACTTCATTAATTATGGGGAATACTAATGGTTAAAGACAGACTTCCATGGCTCTTTGGGGTACTTCCATTTTCTTCTTTCATAGTTGGTAGCTTTTCAGGAATTTATTTGTAGCTTAATAAGGAAAGATGGAAACTTACTGCATTTTTCTGTTCTCACATTGAAACTCCAATTTTGTAACCTCAGTAGGTGTCATGTTGTATATCCTTATCAAAATTATAATTAAAATGGAAGGCATGAAGTCTTACACAGATGTCCAATTCACAAATATGGAAAACAATTTTCTTAATGCTTCTCTGTCTTTCCCTAGTACAGTTACAATTGCACAAGTTCTCTCCCTTGTAATTACCTAAGACTGATTAAGAAAAATATATTTCAAATTTGCTATTACTTTGTGGCATATGAAAAAAATGGTGGTAACTGATATGACTAGAGGAGGAATGGTATCTACATACAGCTTACATTGTCAAACACAAGTCTATTCTTTGGGGAACTAAGAAATGATTTGAGAAAAAAAATTACTCCGTGACCAAACAATACCTAAATCATGTGAGACACATCTCTGGCATATAACAAGATCTCAGACTAGTTTCCTAAAATCAGTAAAAATATTTCAGCATAGAAGGATCTGTGCTGCCTAAAACACTCTTTACTATCTATAGACCAAGAGGGAAAGATACCGATGCAGTACAGAAATGAACTATTCTTAATAATCTCTTAGGATTTGTATGTCTTGCCTGTTTAAACATAATTCTGTATGGATATTAAAATAAGAAAAAATATCTTAGCATATCTTTAGCATAACCTGAAGTAGTAGTCGCAGAACAGATACATTAACATTGTGCTTTATCATAAAAAATAAGTTCATCCTCAGGATAAAATATTGCCTTATCCTGTCTCATCTTCTAGATTTTACTATATCTGTACTAATGATTTTCAAAAGAATTTGTAAAATCTCAGTTAAAAAAAACCACCACTAAAATACTGGTTTCCCAGACAACGCAGCTAGCAGAGTTAGTAAAATTTCAGCAGAAATGGCACCTTTTTTTTTTTAAGTATTGTTTTCAATTATCAATCATAGAATCACAGAATGGTTTGGGTTGGAAGGGACCTTAAAGATCATCTAGTTCCAACCCCCCTTCATGGTCAGGGACACCTTCCACTAGACCAGGTTGCTCAAAGTCCCATCCAACCTGGCCTGGAACACTTCCAGGGATGGGGCATTGTTGTGGTTTAACCCAGCAGGCAGCTAAACACCACACAGCCGTTTGCTCACTCCCTCCCCCACAGTGGGATGGGGGAGAGAATCGGAA
>NW_008796187.1:927954-928475 GCF_000699145.1 Aptenodytes forsteri
CTCTCTCAGCCTGTCTTCATAGGAGAGGTGCTCCAGCCCTCTGATCATCTTCGTGGCCCTCCTCTGGACCTGCTCTAACAGGTCCATGTCCTCATACTGGGGGCCCCAGAGCTCGACGCAGTACTCCAGGCGGAGTCTCACCAGAGCAGAGTAGAGGGGCAGAATCACCTCCCTCGACCTGCAGCTCACACTTCTTTGGATGCAGCCCAGGATACAGTTGGCTTTCTGGGCTGCAAGTGCACATTGCTGGCTCATGTTGAGCTTCTCATCAACCAACACCCTCAAGTTCTTCTCCTCAGGGCTGCTCTCAATCCATTCTCTGTCCAGCCTGTATTTGTGCTTGGGATTGCCGCGACCCACATGCAGGACCTTGCACTTGGCCTTGTCAAGCTTCATGAGGTTCGCACAGGCCCACCTCTCAAGCCTGTCAAGGTCCCTCTGGATGGCATCCCTTCCCTCCAGCATGTCAACTGCACCACACAGCTTGGTGTCGTCAGCAAACTTGCTGAGGGTGCACTCAA
>NW_008796187.1:928747-956158 GCF_000699145.1 Aptenodytes forsteri
CTTTTGATGCAGCCCAGGATATGGTTGGCCTTCTGGGCTGCAAGTGCACATTGCTGGCTCATGTTGAGCTTCTCATCAACCAACACCCTCAAGTTCTTCTCCTCAGGGCTGCTCTCAATCCATTCTCTGTCCAGCCTGTATTTGTGCTTGGGATTGCCCCCACCCACGGGCAGAACCTTGCACTTGGCCTCGTTGAACCTCATGAGGTTCACACAGGCCCGCTTCTCGAGCTTGTCCAGGTCACTCTGGATGGCAACCCTTCCCTCTGGCATGTCGACCGCACCACTCAGCTTGGTGTCATCTGCAAACTTGCTGAGGGTGCACTCGATCCCACTGTCCATGTCATTGCAACCACTTATCAACAGCATCATGGTACAAACTAGACATGAGTTTTAGCAAGTTGCATTTCCTTCAGCCTTTTAAGATATTAATAACATTTTTTAAAAACAGTTATGCAGCCTATTTGTATAGGAAGTCCATCAGAAGATGCAATTCTAAGTACAGGTTCTGCTTTCAGCCACACAAGGCTGAAATACCCCTAACAGAACATTACAACATAATCTATTTAAGAAATATTTTTAAAATTAATTTAACTGATTTTCAACTCCATTTATTTAGGACATTTTGAAAGAGGACTCCCTATGACCTTAGACTTTTGCAAGAAACATAAACAAGGTGGCTAGGATCCTTTTTCAGCAGAACTGATTTATGACGTTCTAACAGAAAATTCCAGCTATTAGTAAGCATAATTAGCCAGGAAAGATCCATACCAAACTGAAGAACTTGCAAAGTCGTAAAAGTCCCTGAACTTTCTCCATTCATAGAGGCTAATATTCACTCCTTGAAGAATATGACTACTGTAAATAGAAAACAAAAGTCTAAGAGGCTCTGATCTTGTTAGATTTCTCACTGTTTCTCTTAAATAGAAAATACTTAACCAATAAAAATGTACAAGTGTAATTGCCCAGTAAGACTATACATAGAAGAGATTTAAAACAGAAAAATGATTAGGTTAGGAACACAAGCAGCCATATATATTCCAACTAGGAAAGCTGGGATGGGGTATGGATAGGATTAGTACTAATACAGGTGAAGACAGGTAGAAGACTATCTAAAAGGGATCAGACCTTTTCACATGAAACAGACTGACCTAAGTAAAGGTACTTATTAGCCTTCCTAACCTAGAAGCCACCTCTGCAAACATTCCTCGGTTTCCCCTCATTTGTGTAGTGAACGTGAATGGCACATACATGTCGCAAAACCAGAAACAACATTCTCCACATCCATATGGTCTCCTCTGTTCTAGATCATTTTCGGCAACTAAAACATTGCTATTTTATCAGATATGGGAAATGCACTTAAAACTAGAGATTTTTAAATGGAAGTTCTGTCCAGGCTCAAACACTGAAATAGTGAGCCAGTAAATACAGACCTAAACACAAAACTGAATTAGGAGGCTTTGATGTTTACAAAGATAAATAGGAAGAAATCATGACCAATTCACACAATCACGGAGACTAAACCAGAAAGCAAATAGCTTCGCCTTTAATAAGGTTGTGTCTCTATTGTAAAAACACTACTTTGCTTAGAAAAAACAGGTTTTCTTTAAACTTTACATCTTTTACATTTTCAAGGTGATACAGTGGAGGGATTGGGGGAAGGAGGAAATAAAATGGGTAGCGTTCACAAAACCTGAATGCTTAGAAGCAGCCTTGGCTTCTTACATGAAAGAGAGACTATTACTATCCTTCCGATTTACCTTTTCAAAGTATTTCTCAAATATGCTAAGAAATATCCCTTTTTTCAAAGAAATTATTTTTCACACAAACAAAACAGATCTCAACATAGTTGGCTGAAAATAAGGCATTTCTGAATGTGCTTTACTATGCTTCATTAGGACCAATTGAACAACTTAGAGAAAATAGGCCTGCATCCTTCTGCTTTGGGTACATCATCCACAATCAAAACACATTTATAAAGTGCTGGTAACTGAAAAAAATCTCAGAGTCTTGCCATGCACGCAGCAGTATCCACTCTGAACACTAGTGTTATGACCGAACAGATTTCTGTCCTCCTTCAACTTCTATGTTCCAACACAAAAAAACCCCAACACTTTATCTTATCACAGTGAAAACTTCTACATCTTATCTCTGCATTAATACGATTTTATTCTTCCCGAAAAATCTTCTATCATCTTATCATAAACCTATGAAGGTCAACGTCTAAAGCACTCAATGTTACCAGTGGCTCTTAGGGCTCAGTAAACATGGTAGTGCATACGTTCCTGTGGGCGACATTAATACATACTGAAAGAAGTCAGCATTTTTATGGATTAAAGAGCACAGCAAACTATGACAGCATTGATGCTCAAAAGCAACATGCACCATCAGTAAATGAACTTCGCATTTAATACACTTCTTTAAAAGCAACTCTTAAAAAACTGCATCCAGATGAACAAGCTTTGTACAGGCTCCCTAAATATATACGGTGCCATTATTGCTCAGAAAGGTGACCGATTAGATGTACGATGTTTCTGAAAGCTTGTGAGGGGCTCCAAGCCCCCAGAACACCGAGTGAAAAAGAGCTGTTTCAAGTTTCCACCAGAGTGCCAAAACAGGCACTACCTTTGAATCAGAGACTTAGGCCACAGCAGATCAGTGTGACAGAGGGGAGTTCCTCAATAGCATTATCTACTATTCCTACTCATGCTGAAAGTTATCCTCTGTATAAATGAGTATGCAAGTGAGCCAGGCACAGGTGCCTGTAGGTAGCACAAAGGTAATTTATTTCTGTTTCGCATGCAAAAATGCTGTCCCACAGAGCTGGAAATCTTGCAAGCTGTTCTGTTTTCACTGTATACAGAACCTCATGCATTTAGAAAGAGTTGCTGTTCTAAAATGAAAGTAAGGTGCTTTACATCAGCTTTTTTATTATTATTATTTTGTTATCAAAAACAGTAATACAAGAATTCAATCCCTGCCACGTGAATCCTAATCTGATGCAATCTACATACGAATATAAATCTGGTGGCTATGTGCTGAAGAGGTTTCTTAAACAACTACAGATTTATTTTTTTTTTAAATCTTATTTCTCACCTCCCCAGATTTTGTTTTTGGGGAATTCTATAATTTCATACGTTTAATTCTATCTCCAATTATTTATTTTTTTTTTTTTAAGTATTAAGAAATCAACTTAAAAAACACACTTAAACAAACACTGTTTGCTTTTAAACAAACAGTTGTGGATTTTAGGATTTAGGCATTAAGGCTGAAAATCTTGAACTTGCACTTCAGGTAGTCAATGCAAGGTGAATGGTAAAAGAACAAGATATGTGAATCTTGAGTTCATTACCGCGTGACTTCAACTTCTCTCCAACAGACCGTTTTTTTTTGCAGATAATCAGGTTGTTATAGTATTCCGAGAAATTTTTAAATGAGCTCTTGACAAAGGTTTCAAGAAAATATATTTATTCAGTTTTAGCAGAGGAAGAAAACATAATAAATAATAAGTTTCTTACACCCTTCTTTACAAGATATTTTTACGTTCAAACATCACACTTCTGTTACAAATTTCAACTAGTATTTCAAATTTTAAGACCACATTCACTGAGAAAGGCAAGAACTTTTAATGTTAAAAAATACACAGAGTAAAAGAGTGCAAACGTTTTATTTCTTGTGGCTAGTGCTAAGTGTTCAAGTCCTTTAGAACATCGCAAGATATGTATTAGATCAGCAATATTGCACGCATCCAGTTCGCACGCACAACTATTACATTAAGTGAACAATACAGACTGTAACTTTTCATGGTACGACCTCAATTTGTCTCTCAAATAGCGTCGAAAAAGACTTTTCCAAATTTCTGCAATTATGGCAACACGAGCTTTTTACAAATCCCACACTCAAGTCCTCAGCTGAAGTAAAATGGATCTAAGCTTGAACATCCTCAAAACAAGACAACTACCAGGCAAGTACAATTCCCATTCTGACATGTTTATACATGTCTTCGGAGTGCAACTGATACTTTCTCGGCAGAAGTAGATGCAATTCCATTGGGATTTTTATTTCCATAAACTGCAATTGGGACAGCAATCCCGTAGATTCTGTAGGATGCCCGTAGCTGCGTTTTGACAGCCATCAGGTTGTTAATTTTCTACGTACCATCTATTCAAACCAGTTTTCTTTCAGTAAAAAATGTACAGCATCATCAAATCCATTTTGGTACAAAGATTCCATTTTCTCCTGGTTTGGTGGGAACAAAGCTTGATTAAGCCTTACTAGGTTGGCCAGAGACAGCTGCAACAGAGCGAGAAGCTATAAATTAGTTTAGTAAAGCAACTTATCTAGTCTTGACTGTGTTGCTATCTGTTCTGTCATCTGTTTCATGTAGCATATGTAAAAAGAGAAGACCAGCATGGCTATGTCTACACTAGTAAATTAACCGTGTCCAGGTACACTGCTGAGCGCCAAGACAAACTGGCACAAACAGTCTGCATATACACCATTAAACTCGCAGCCTCCAAGACAGTCTGCCTGCCTGTAAAACTGCCCGAAGTTTCTGAAACATTTTAACTTCGGAAACGTTCCCAGAACTGTCTGGCAGAGTGGTAGCTGGCACATGCTAAACTCGTGCAAGGAAATATTTTGACAGCTTACTTGTGCAAACAACCACATTCTTGGGAACATTCCCAGGCAATGTTTAACATGTTGGTAATACAAGCTACATTTATACGCACAAATTAAGAGCTACTCAGCATCTCAAGTGGTCACCTTGATGGTGTAAAAAGATTTCAGAACTCTATTCTTGAATAAAGACATTATTAAATTGTTTACAACAAAATAAAAAATAATTAGATTTAATAAGGTTCTGAACACTTCATTTGCATGATTAATTTAATACTTTAGCCACATAACTATACACAATTTTGAAAAACAATATCAAAATCATCATTATTTGAAGTAAGCAATTATTCAAGTTGACACTAATAGACGGAGGAGGTTCAAAGAGACAGAAAACTGTTCACATTCCAATCCAGATAAATTAATATATATAATTCTGCAATGTTTAACATGTTGGTAATACAAGCTACATTTATACGCACAAATTAAGAGCTACTCAGCATCTCAAGTGGTCACCTTGATGGTGTAAAAAGATTTCAGAACTCTATTCTTGAATAAAGACATTATTAAATTGTTTACAACAAAATAAAAAATAATTAGATTTAATAAGGTTCTGAACACTTCATTTGCATGATTAATTTAATACTTTAGCCACATAACTATACACAATTTTGAAAAACAATATCAAAATCATCATTATTTGAAGTAAGCAATTATTCAAGTTGACACTAATAGACGGAGGAGGTTCAAAGAGACAGAAAACTGTTCACATTCCAATCCAGATAAATTAATATATACAATTCTTCATTTTATGCAGATTATAATATTGCTGAAAAAAATTTACTCCTAGTTTACATTTTTACAACTCTAAAAGCTAAGGGAGCTTCAAATGGAATAGTTTAAAATGTTGCCTGAGAGTCTGCACAAGTCTGCACTAGTCTGCACTTGCAGGACCCTAGAAGATACGTAACTCTGCAATTAATTTTCTATCTCTAAACTAATCTAATCACCCACTCATTTTTCCTCCTCTTCATGCACTGTATATTAGATACAAATCACAACCAAGAAATATACATTACACAATTGCATATATTTCCAATATATATGAAATCAATAATCTCATGCTTTATGATCATTTACCAAGTACTATCATGCTTAAAATCTCTCTGTGAAAAATTATAAAGATTCAGAAATTGGTCTAATTTAGGATTACATTACTCAAATTAAGGAAACATATTAAGAACTGTCTAAAAGAAACTTTAAAAAAGTATCACCAATTATTGCTAATCTTTACTTTTTCTTTCTGATGGAGTTTTGTTGACAGCTAGGTCTACTGCTATTCAATATTTTTTTCATCATGTCAAAGGAAGCAATACTGTGGTTAAAGTTTGTGAGACAAAGCTTGCAAAGACAGAAATGTCAATGATGAAAAGGAGGCCATAAAAATCAGTCTTAGCCTATATTTCAATACACGGAAATGTTTCTGTAACATCTAACAAAATAACTTCCGGAAAAATGTTGTGGTTATAAATGTTCAAAATCTTAACACAAGCTCTCTTGAGCAATGAGGTGACAAGTCATTGTATACCATCTCAAATGTAGGACAAACTTGTATTTTAAATTCAGTTAGAGTAGCTAATTTCAGTAAGTATGAAGGGACGTTCTGAAGTTTCCCTCTCCTGAGGTATTCTACAGAAGTCTTTTTTTTTTTTTATAAACAATCTTCTGCCTAGCCAAAGACAGCTGATACTTAAAGCAAGTCTAGATTATTTACATTTAATAGCCTGTGATAATTTGCTCAATTTTGTGATAGATCAATGCTTTTCAAGCCTTCTGACAAAATTTATTTTACATTTTCCTTCCCTTGTGTTTAAGAAAAAGTCTACACTCCATTTGCAAAACAGAGAATGCCAAAACATTACTTAAGTTCATATATCCACAGAAAATAAACACTTAAAAATAAGCCTAACCTTAACTGCTCAATTACCTTTTCTTCTCTTGAAGTTATTTAAGAAACAAGCAACTCACCATTATATCTTGTTTTGCAAATTTAACATAAAGATCCACACGTCCTTTATCTTGTGGACAGATATCTAATCGACCGCTGAAAGGAGAAATCGTCACAGTTCTTCCAACAGGCAAGATAGGAAGGCCATTGGTAAGGCCACCATCAACCCACTTCTATCGGAAAATAAAAATATTTTCAAAGTAACCTTAGTACAGTATGTTCATAACTGAATACTTCATCCTTCCTGTCTCTGCCTCCTCCACTCCACCCTCAAGAAAACTTACGAGTTTCCTTCTCAGAATACCACGAATAAGCTTGAGTATGAGGCATAAAAAAAAAAAAAAAAAAAATCATCAAGGAACTGGCAATGTACACACAGAGTGTTTAATCAATGAGCATTTGACATAATGCATAAGTTTGTGTGTAATGTATTTATGAAGCTACTGATACGGCTTGTTAGCTGATTTAGTAACAAAATGCCCCATACAGAATTTTTCTCAACACGTACGTGAAAAGATAAGATTGTTACTATTACATGTGAACCATATCAGATAAAGTATACTCCTCTAAAACATTACTCTGGACAATCTGTATGTGCAGGTAAACTGACTGCACAAGCTAAACCAAATATGACTCCTCTCTTCTTCTTCCAGAGCCTCTTGCCTTCTTACGTATACAACACAAGACAGCAATAGCTGGAAAGTGGAGGGTAAAGGTGGGAAGGAGCTGAACAACTATGGCACATAAGATAGAGCAGACATCAAGTCTGCTATAGGAGCTGAGTAGAGGAAAGACTGAGGAAGAAAAAAAAAAAGCAACCAATGAATTTCTTGCAGAGCCCCACATATTTCTTGGTTCTAAAGGCAGTCTAGGGGCACAAGCCTGATCTTCACAGGGACCATAGCCAAATTCCATCCCAGTATAAGCAGGGACAGCTGTGACATCTCTTTCCAATATATTTTATACATTCATATTTCTTTCTGTGCTTACATGCATAACCCAAAACTCGGCATCAGTCTACTGGCTAGACACATTCACTGACATCATACATGAGGTCTGGTGATCAGATGCATCTCACTGAAGTTTATACATCTACAGCCAAATGAGTCATTCTACACTTCCTTTATCATCAAGGTAGAGAAAACACTTCTAGTACACGATCCACCTTATTCTAAAGTAGGCATTTACATCTGATTTGAACTGTGCTGAAAAAGTGCTTTCTTCTCTTCTTCTCTGCTAATTATACAGGAAACATACATTAACTATGTAAGACATAGACTACTGCAGACACCTAAAGCTAGTCGAAATGCTGTAAGAAATGGTATTATAAGATTCACCTCAATGTTTCTTAAGGGTTTGACCTCCCCAAAGATAAACTGAATACTCCAGGATATCAGCTTCAAGTTTCATTAACACAGAACACTACAAACAAATGGCAAATTGTACTAGTACTCTTCAGCACCAATCAGGCAGAAGACTGCTTTTCTGCTGTAGGTAATACTATATGTGACTGTTATGAAACAGCAAAATAATGCAAGTCTTCCCACAAAATTACTGAAAATGCCACAGGAATTCAGTCACAAAATTTAAAAAAAAAAAATTTCCCACAAAAAGAATACTACTGGGAAGTTGTTTATGACATCTAAATTAAACTTGTCTTCAAACTGTTGGCAAGACACTAGCTTTCAGTGCAGTGACTGCTATACAGGAAGCATTATCTCAGGTTACAGTGTTTGTTCTTCAGAAGCCCCTGAAATTCCCTGAGGTCCATCACTTAGTTGTATAGATCCCTCTCAGCTGTGCCCTTTACTCTCGCTTAAGGCAAACCTCCTTTTAATTCTATAGGTATAGATTTCTCCCAGTGCTACATTTGAGTTCATGCAACCAAAAGACTTTGTTGCCACTTGCCCCTCCTTCCACTGTCAACTCCCATATCTGGCAATACATGGATTTACTCTTGTATACACATGGATATATAGCAAGCGTTTTGAGGGGGGGAGGGGGGGGGGGGGAGGTTGCTTTGTTCCTCCACCCCACCCTCTTCTTCACTTTCTCAGATGAAAGTTGTCATTTCACACTACTTTATGCTCCTGCGCTTAAATAATAAGCTACAAATATTCACATTCAATAGTCTCCATGGACCTTCTCACCCTATTATTTCATAACATGCTTTAGATCTTGACTCTTAACATTAGCTCTTGATGTCAGTATCTACAATCCACCTTCCTCCACCCCACCCTCTTCTTCACTTTCTCAGATGAAAGTTGTCATTTCACACTACTTTATGCTCCTGCGCTTAAATAATAAGCTACAAATATTCACATTCAATAGTCTCCATGGACCTTCTCACCCTATTATTTCATAACATGCTTTAGATCTTGACTCTTAACATTAGCTCTTGATGTCAGTATCTACAATCCACCATCAAAATTCCTTCATTTTCCACAAAAATCATATTTCTCAATGCTTAGGATTGAGACTGTTTTGCCTTAGAAAAGGAGGAAACAAAAAATTCCCAAACCATTTAAAGCTATCTTTCAGACGTCTCAAACTCCATTACACCATTGTTGTGATAACTGTGAGTAAAGCTGCAACATCCCTTAACATTTCTAACACCAAAGCTTCTTTTCCTGTGTGTCTATAAATAGTCATTTATTATTGATTTATATGCAGTGTTCCTTGGAGTACTAAGTGGCTTTTTGTTGCAATTCCTACAGTGACAAGAACAGTGGAGTTCCTGTCTAAGCCAAGTCAGAGACACCATAACAGACAACATTATTAGTCTTTCACAAGTCTAGCTTAGTACTTTACCACTTAAAAGTTCTCCCACTTTTAAAAATTCTGATTATTTAGGTTTTTTCCCCTCTCCTCTTAATGTAACTTCAATATTTATTCAAAAATCAAAACATTTACCAAGGCAAGGGCAATACTTTTTATTAGCACCATCTCTTGCAGATTCTGTTATTCCTGGCTGATATGTCCTCTGTCATTTTATTTTCTTTCAAACATTTGGGAGAAACTGCTTCTCAGTCAAAAATATTTGGCTCCACAGTCTCTCATGTTACACAGTTAAAATAAAATTCTTTTAATTCCATTAACCAATTCTTAAAACATGCTTCTCAGCTGATGAGGCAAATTCTTGGTAACTTCTGAATTAGTTTCTTTTTTGTAAGTACAGTGCAAAGACAGAGAAAGTTCTGAAATAATATGCAATGAAAACCCAACCAGACAATGAAATTAAGGATGTGGGCTGGACCTAGCAGAATCTACCCATTTACCAGTAGATGTTTTTTACAAAGCTGTTATATAAGAACTACAGTGACACAAACTACAGTCTCATCATCAGATACAGTCAACTCAATCATCTGCGGACCTTTATCTGTCTTAAAGAGTAACCTTGCCAGAGATTCAGAGGACACCAAACCAACTCAAAGAAAGATAATTTCACATGGAGCAAGTTTGCCCTGCTGTTAGTGGAAGCCTAGCCCAAGGGCACCTTAAATACCCAGCCCAGGTAAAAAGCTAGTTGAGGCCATTAACAGACTATAAATTCCCAGATGTTATTTTATACTTATTTTTACTATACTCAAATATAAATTTGAGTATAGTAAATTCCTATACTATAAATTCCCAGATGTTATTTTATACTCCCTTTTCCTTCAGATTATTTTTAGGCTCATCAAACCAGGAGGAAAACATACTATGAACAGACTGATGTTATGCCTATGCTACCATGCAATTTAGCTTATTCACCCCAAAAGTCTAGCCTCCAAGCATGTGTACTACAGGTATGCTAGCTAACTCCACTGTGAGCCAAAGGCTTCCCAAAAAGCATTCTTCCTAAAAAGAAAACTAAAGTGCAATGCTGGGAACAGTTCACCCTAGGGTTCACTCTCTATAGGCAGTATGGACAGGCTAGCAACATTTTGGCCATTTTCTAATACTATTCCAGTAAAACTGCACCATACTCCCTTACGTATCATGCAACACATACCTCAGATAACATACTGAAATACATTTCAAAAACATTCCCAGATGACCTGGTGATAGCTATGCAGGTGATGTATGTAGCCCAGAGAAGATCCAGACCAACTGTTCTGAAGCACAGATCAGGCCAGCAGACTCAGGCAGCTAGCAGGGAGTAAGCTCAATTCCATGTGGAATTTACTCCCTGAAACTAGTGTAAATGCAGACAGACAGAACTTTGGTCTGTTACAGTAAAGCTTTCAGGAAACTTGGAGTATCATGCTAATATGATAGGTGGTCTCACAGAGCCAAATCAATATCCAGTCCATCTGCCTGACTTCAGTGCTTACCATGTCTGGATCATGAGGTTACATGCCATGTATCTGGCTCTACACTGCACGCTTTAGGGCCCCTATTACCCACCCACATATCCTCATTACCCACTATTCCAAGCCATGGAAACGCCATTGCAATAGGAATCCTACAGTCTTTGCACTCACCCTGCTTTAAGTATTTTGGACTAAAGAATGGAAGTCACATTCATCTACGGGCAACAGTAGTCTCAAAAAAAAAAAAAAAAAAAATTCCCCAAACCACAAATCCACTGTTTTACAGAATATGAGAAAAGTCAGTGCAGGCATGCAGAACTAATCATTCCAACAAATAACAATAAATGAAAGCAACCTTCTCAGAAACTGCCTTTTCTAAACCTCACTTAAGGAGAGTTGTAAGGAAATTTGGGAATGACAACAAGCTTTTACGTAACAGAAGAACCAGTTTCCGTGAAACATTCATTGACTTCACTTCTGAATGCAAAAAATAAAGTTGGGCAGGAACGAGAACTGTCCACTAAGAAGAGGCTGCAGCTGTTTCAGTAAATACTACAATACCCAGGCAAATCATAATAGCAGTGTTCATCCAGTAAAATGGGTTTTAATTAAGTTTTGGACAAAACTCTGAGCCAACTTTTCAATTTCTTAATTGAAAGAACAACACAAGAAATTTAACAAAGACACTTCCTTCCCTTTAACTAACGGCAGAATGAACCTAAAACAACCATGTATGCCCCTTGAACTGCCCAAGCAACATATAAAGACTCTAATCAACAAAATTTCCAGACCCTGGGAAGCTGCAAGCAATCTCCATTTAACACAAGCAGTCAGGCAATACTGACTTAAACCCTTCAAACATTTTAGCTTGTATGTGTTGCTGTATACGCAATTCTAAAGCTGACAAGCTTTCTGACATAACGAACTCCAACTCCCTCTTCCTAGAGACAAATGCATATGGTTTTGTGGGGTTTTTTTTTGCAGGGCGGCTGCGAGGATTATAGATGTTCTAAGGGCATCATTTGGATGTGTGTGAGGAAATAAAGGAAAGAGTGTCATGTAGTATTTCTCAGAAAGAAAAAAAAATGTCTATTTTCATGCTTCTAGTAATTACAAACAGACTAAACAGTCAAAATTATTCTTGAAATGTTAATATATTTATGTAAGAAACACAAAAAAGTTCCTGAAGCTAAACCAAGTACAGGCAACTGTGAAAAGGTTTTCTTATAGTAGTGTACACCTCTGAAAACTTCACAACCGTGTGCTACAGGGAAAAAAAAGTTTATTCTTTAATGTTTGTCCAGAGGTAAGACATTTGAAGGTGCCTGGTAAGAATGTTCTCATGTTCTGTACAGAATTACAACACATACGTAGACACACACATGTACTCCAGCAGCGTCCAAGCTGCCAAGACCTCCCTTATCATTCCTTCCATTAAACAGAAAAGCAGAATGGTGGTCCTTTAAATTGCAAAAAAACATTTTAGAGTTGGTAACAGCTTGTTGCGAGAAGCATCTTTACTACGAGAAGCTTCTTCTCATAGTAAGCATTAGACATCTTTAGGAAACAGCTTCATGCTACAAAGATAATTTCAGTCTCAGCACCCGCAATTTTTGAAACAACACATGAACAAACTCATGCCATCCTTCATAGTGTTTACAGTATCAACAGAAACAGTAACTATTCTACAAAATACAGCACTGCAATGCCCACCTACCCTTCCCTAAGATCAAATAATTACATCATAAATGAAGAACGCTCTTACAAAAAAAAAAATAAAGTTGGTAGTTAAACTCAGTGAAAAATTACCTCTCCTTTATATTCCACTGGCTTAATTCCTGCATATACTGGTACAAAACTACTTGCTAGCAGGACCTAGAGAAAAGAAAGGAGAAAGAATAGAGAACAAAAGTGAAGAAAAGACAACAAAGTAATTCTGAACCAATACATAATTTTCATACATATTCATCTGTATTAAATAATATACTAGTAACCAGTTAATATATTAGTTTTTCATGAAACCATGGTCATCTCAAAATGTCTTGTTTTTGTGGTATGTCAAAATGTGATTAAATCTATTCAGTAGGGTTTGGGTTTTTTATGACTTGACAGTGACAACTCTGAAAACAAAATATCACAAATTAACTCATTGATTAGTGTGATTCAAAAGAGTATGAACTTAGTCTTACACAATGTGAAGTAAGTGTATGATTCTTCAGAAACTAAATATGCATATGCTGAAAAAATGCCATATAGAGTATTGTCAAAGAAGAAGCTGACCCAATCATTCTGCTGGCATATTAACATAGTGTTTACTCTTTTGATCAGGTTTTCTAAGAATTCAAAATTTCCAGAATACTATAAACAGCCTGAAAATTCACAGATGTGTATCTTTATCAGTAACAATACTTTGCATTTAATACATTCAAGTATTAACAAATTACTATTTGTCCTATTGTAAGCCTACATTGCTGTCTATGTCTAAAAGTTCTCAATTTTTTTATTTTTTTTTTTTTAGACCAGGACACCTCTTCTGTCAAGTACAGATGTGCACACACACATATCTTACTATCCACTCTTAGTAGTATCTATGAGCGTGTGTGTATCTCTACACCTATGTATCCACCCATATATATATATATGCAATTAGTATACAGCATTTCAAAGAGAAGGGGTAGATGTGTGGATTAAGTGCAATATGTCAGAAATTTTCATCTAGCTAAACGTGGAGAATATGCATGCATGTGCTTGCATGGCAGCATGAGACACAAATCTGGGGAACAGAAGCAGGTTACAGACTGGAGTAAACACTATGTGAAAGATGATCAGGTGCAAAAAAACCCACAATACATGGAGATTATGGAAGAAAATGCCTGAGCTATTTTTGGTAGAATTGCATTTATTTTTACAAGAAATTAAGCTACTTTCAGTATTAAGCTACTTTCAGTATTAAACACCTCTCCTCCCCTAACAAGTTTTAATTAAGACTCTATATGGAGTCTTTAACTTTCACTTCAAGAACTCTTTTCTTGCCTATTTCTCTTCCCAGTGATCTAAAGCACCAGAGCTTTGTCTGAGCTCAGGTAAAAAGGCTTTCTCTTCTTATTTTCCAAATGTGAAACTCTAGCTATTTCTCTACCAGAGAGGCCTTTCCCTCACAAAAGCGTAAGATAAGGTCCCCCTTGAAACCACTCCTCTCCAGATTTTCAAAAGAGACATCCTCCAGGGTTCCCAACATCAGCTTCTTCCCCTGCCCAACTCCCTTTCTCCTCTCCTTCAACTCCATCTCAGTAACTTTGGCCCTTCTAAACTAAGAGAAATGGGGACAAAAGGTTTAGTGAAGGAAGAGTCAAAACCAGGTGACCCCTGCAACGTGGGAATTCTTTTCAAGAAGACTGAAGAAAGCAGTTGGCCCTCCTTATAAAGTCACTTCGATCTCAAGAGCGAGGTGAGGAAGGACAAGTTTGAAGAACTAACACTTTCAGTATTTCCCTACCACTAACAGACCACTGTGGACTCCTGTTCACTGCTCCCACCTTTCCAAACTTAATACAACAGTGTTCTGTGCTCTGCTCCCTCACAAACATACAAATCATGCCTCTCTGCCCCCTCACCTCCAGTTTAAGAACTGCAAGTCTAGGAACGCTGGTACGTGATGATTGTCTTCTAAAGACTATTTCAAAAGTGGGAGATTATTAACCGCCTTTCCACACTCACTGGGAATAGTAAAAGAAAATAAAAGCTTAAAATTGTAGCAACATATATTCAGTTTAGCCATTATGAAAAACTTTAGAACCATAAGGCTTGTTAAGCATTGAAACCAAATGCATATGGAAGTTGAAAGACTTCTGGCAGAGGGTACAGAAGCTTTGCTGTTATAAAACACTGTTTGCCCAGCAGTATCTTTATCCATGCCTTGGATACAGCAGATCATGTCTAAGGAAGGTGTAATACGATTACATAACCTAACAAGCTTCATCCTCCATGCTACCGGGGCAGCTACCAACATTCAGGCTGTTGTATAAATGATACATGCATAGCTGAAGGCATACACAAAAACAGGTATTACGAGATGCACTGAAAGAACAGACAATATGAATGTATTCCAATGAGCAATTATTTGGAATTTTATTATTCCAACCCATTCCACTGCTAGCATATGGAACAAAAGAACAGAAGTGGTTAAGTCAAGAAAGAACTATTGAAATACTAATAAAATATATGTATTTCCAAGGTCGTCTTGAAGTTTCTAATTGTCTTCAGGTTAGAAGATTTCACTGCAAAAAAACATAAATCTACAGAATAATAATCTCCATGCTTGTCACTGCTGGCTACCATAGCTAGAAATAACACTGCATAATTTGACATAAACTTTTTGCATAATTATCTTTGCATTATTAAGCCCTACACATTTTGAGAACTGATTGACCCTGTAGAATATAACAGGGTCAAGATTTTAAGAAAATAATACTTTAAAGGCAAGCTTCCAATGCATACTTTGAGATTTTGTTAACAAGTGTGATTCTTTTTCTTTAAGTGTTAATTATAAGGGATCTCTTATTTATTCTAAGCATCCACAGGGATAGGGAAAAAAGGAGCTCATTCTTATTCTATTTCCTCCTTTATTCTGCTACATCTTATGATCTCCTCCAATATATAATCAGTTACTAGAAAGAACATTTGCTTTACATGCATCTGAATTCATCCTACAATTTACTATCAGTTTTTGTATACAATCCTGATCCAAATTTAAAAAGTGGCATTCAAAAGAAAAGAGATAGGCAGTAAAAGATAAGCTTTCCAGTGACAGTTAAAATACAGTTTATATATGGTACTTAACATTACATCGTATCTATTCCCCACAAGGACTTGTAGAAACTGTTGGATTTTTTTGTTTTTTTTAAGACAGGAACTTTAATTACGTTCTTTTGTGATGAAACATAATATAAATGGTATCAGTGAAATAACAGATGCAAAAAGACCTCAGCGAATTGTTACAAAATTTGGAAATCCTCTATTTTATTCTCATCTACTGTAACCATTAGTTACCCTGAACAGACTTTGCCTACAAAGTAGAACTTTAAAAACAGATGAAGGAAACACACACAAAGTAAGTTTTAGCAAAATTTGTGAAACTGCAGGATCAAATTCTGCTTCCATTGTTTAAGTTATGGTTGTAGCATCACTGATAGTATAGTATAGGTGATTATTTGAGTAAAACAGTGATTTATTGTACAGCTAATAACATACTCCTAAACCTTAAAGAAACTCAAGCATTTTTATTTAAAGGAGCAGTATTCAACTTCATTACCTTAATGAGGTCCTCCCTCGAGGCAAAACTTGAAACCAAGTGATTTTCCCCATTTTTGGTGTTAGTGACTGACACATAGAGCCGGTTCTCAGCTATCTCATGAGCATTAGAAGGAAGAATAGACTCTATGCCTTCCCTAGAGTAAAGAAAATGCTAAACATTATTCACCATCATTATTTAAAAACCTTACAAATATGTTAAGGGTGAAAGAGTGCTGAGCTCCCCACAGAAAATATATGCACACTCTCCATTTTCATTTAGGGAGCTTCACACAAAAATGATCTTACAGATGCATTAAGATAAGATAGGTACCTAAGCGTTTTCATAAAATCATAACCAGGTGTTACAGCACCGAAGTCCAATTTTCTAACTTCCTCTGCAAATCCATAGGCAAACTGCTTACACTTCTGCAAATTAAAATATTCACCATTAAGGATGTTTTAGTTATGGGAAGTATGTTCAACTGTAGTATCTGAAACATACTAGCAGCTAAAGGTTTAATCAAGAGAGAGCTGTAAGATCCGACAATATTTTCCCATATATGCTTAGTTTGTAACAAGATATGCATAACAAAATGTTGATCCTTTTATAAGAACTAATTTGTAAGAAAAGAAGACCCCTAATTAAAAAAAAATAATAATAATAAACCCTCACAAGAACACCACTTTAACAATCAAGGGAAGTTAAAGGCTATTTTTCTATGTATTACCACTGCTAAATAATCAGTTCTCTGAACCATGTCATTAGACAAAAGAACAATCATTTATATTTCAAGTGTAAAGCCACCTTTTATTTTAAAAACTACTTCAGTACCAAAACCAGACACAAGTACCTTAAGATGCCTATAAGCATTAAAAAAATTAAAATTATTACACTTTATTACATAAATAGGTACTTATCTATAACCCTATAAGCCTCCCTAGAATTTTCAAGTCCCATGCCTTTTCAACAGTGACAAAAATCCAAGATACGACTGAAAAACATTTGCAAACTGTCATATTAGAACAGCAACAGTCAAAACAAGAAATCCTCAATGTTACATTCTCTCCAAGATAAGGAAAGGTTGTATTAGAGCTTTGAGACTAGGAGATGGAGAAAGTCCTAATTACAGCTTGTCTAACATAGACATCTCTGGGGAGAGGGAAAAAAAAAGAGAAAAAAAAAACTGATGTAAGAGTTGTATTTGTGGACATAAAATATTTCAAGTTAGAAATGTAATAAAGGTGGTAATAAAATTATCCTGATATGAAAAGTTAATTCTATTCAGTACACCACACTACCTTTACTTAAATTCCATGAGAATTAGGAAGAATTATCCCCCCCAAAAAAAATAGTTCTCAATTTTCAATTTAAACAATATAACAGAATGACTAAAATGTAAATAAAAAAAGAAACAAAAAAAAAAAACCCTAAAAAGTTCCTGAAACACTCTTCAGTTTGTATTAAAATGACATATTTTTCAAGGAAAAAAATCCATCAGACTCAATGTAATATAGGCTTAGTTTCCACTAACATAACAAATAAAAACTCTTCTAATATTTTTATTTAGAAAGATTTTTGTAAGTTGGACCAGGCTGGGAACAAATGCTCATACCCAGAGCCTAGAATAAGCAGAAAAATTTCCTTGAGCTAAGAAAAGGCTAGCTGCTGTGTCTACCGTATAGGAAATTAAAGTCAGAGGTATGCATTATACCAGGCAAACTTGAAATTGAACTACTAATCAGAGGCTACAGAAAAGGAGTAACACCTGAACAGAATACAAGTAAGGTTCTCTTTACAAGACAGTGGAACTGTCCTAATACCAAATCATATAAAGAATGCACCTGGGGGCTGGTGGGGTGGAAAGAGGCCAGGGAAGAACTTACTGCTGAAAGCAACAGAAGTATAGCTAACTGCAAGCTAAGTTCATATCACAGCAGAAACAAACAAACAGAAAAATCAGTGGCAAAGTGTGGTATTGGCTGGGACTATTGTTTGAATCAAATGCAGTGAAAGCTGTAAAAAGCAAGGCCCGGAAAAAGTTACCTGATACTCACTGGTCTGAAACCTAAGTATACTTATAACAAAAATCTAACAGCCTTTTTTTCCCCCCACAATAATGCTGTTTATTATAATTCAAAATATTAAAGAAATATTAACATTTTGGCAAGGCCTAGTCCTCTACATATATTAAGGCAAAGTCACTACAGGCACTTCAGGAGGGCAAAGCAGCCTTAACCTAAGGGGAAAAACAAACAAACAAAGACAAGCTAATGCTGTCCCACAGAGCCTGTAAGAATAGTCACTGAATATTACTTTGCTGTCTGTACATGACACCACACCCGTGATGAGAAAAGGGTGGCATCTCTGGAGAAAAAAACCCAAACACACAGGTATGCAGCATGTCAGAGGATTAATTCTCCCTGGCACACAGTGGGGCTACTGCTGTTAAGTCGTGAACTGTACAGAGTCTAAAGGAGGTGCACAAGCCACTTCTTGCACTGTCTAATGGAGTACAGACATCAAGGAAAAAAATTGAGCCGGTGTGCGGTGTTCTTTGACTTTATGAAGATACAGCCCATCTACCATTTGCATCTCCTTTCACAAAAGGATGAAAGGATGGTGCTATGCATTTGCTTAACAAAGTCTACCTCTAGTCAAGAAACAATGATTAACTTCATAATGTACAGCGAGATTAAGTGCATATGTATTTTGGTATATTAAAGTATATCTGGTTGCATACAGCTCAACATTCACACACATGAACTTTATATTTTAAGCTATGTAAACATAAAGTTCATATGACGGACTTTTGTCATAAAGAAATACTTCCTTCATAAACATTTCTGCCCATGAGTCACGGCTTTTGTTAATGAAAACACATACACGAGTCCTATTGCCTTACAAGAAGCAAGAAGAAAAACAAGAACCAAAATATTTAAAAAAACTTAATGGTAGATGATTACATCAAAAATATCCTTCGAAAATGATCATGTCCTATACCTACGAGTTTATTAATTTACCTCTATATTTTCTGGTACTGCTAATAAGACAGTGGCAGCCAGTGATCCCGCAGAAGCTCCCGCAAAAGCTTTCACAACTTTCAGTAACTTCTTACCATGCCTGTAAAAAGCAGCTGCTGCCCCCAAGTGGTAAATACCCAGAAACCCACAAGCTGCAAATGACAGATTGATATGTTTCATTTTTGCTGTGGAAATAAAGTTTCACAGTCAGAAAAAGGATCAGTTACTATTATCTTATAATATACATCTATTTTTTTGCACGGAACATATAATAAATTATATCCATGTAACAAAAAGCAGTTTATTTAAGAACAGTAAAAACTTTTGATTACCAAATACATCAAACAAGCACCAGTTAGTTTAGCATCTCCAAAATTGAAAACAACTCTAAAATACTCCTTAGCACAAATGCCTTTTTCAACCAAGAAATATATATGTATCTCCATATACAACATAAGTGCATATTTTCATCTAATTTGTCAAAGAAATACAAAATAAAAGTAGCTACTCAAAAGTGATAAAAGAATGCTGTTGGAGAGCGAACGCTGTTAGCCACCTACAGTAAAAATCAAGTTAATTATAAAACTGCTGGCTACTGTGTCATCATACTCCCCTTACACACACACAGCCTTGAACCCAATATAATTCTCTAAGAAAGCAATTTTTTCCTTCACCTTTGGAACGCATTTGCTTACTAGTATTATTAGTAATCGTTAATAGACAAATTCTTATTTAAAGTCATTTCTTATTTAGAAAAGAAAAACACACAACATATCATTGCTACTATTAAAATAAGAAGGAATAAAAAAAACACTGAAGTAAAATACAAAGCACTAAATGTATGAAAACACACACACACACTGTGAAGGTGTCAAGGATAGAATTTAAATCTCACAAAAAACACAAACAGGAAGTGTCTAAGTTCAGATCCTTAAGGGCAGTTTATTAAAAAAAAAAGGCTGTACATTTTATTAGCTTTTCTGTTTCTGCAAATAACTGCAATTATGAGAGCAAGCTTATAGATTATATTGTACAGATATACAAGATATTGTACATATTATCTTAGTATTGAATTTAAAATAAACTCCTACTATATTGGGTATGCATCAATATGAATGGGACTAAAAAAAAAAATCAGTATACTTGATTTTTCTGGTTCGTAATGAGATAGCTGATGAGATGTTTCTTTTGGAAAACATCTACAGGCACTGCGGTATCAGCTCTGATGAAGAGAGGCAAACATGTACAGCAACAGATTTTGGTTTAAGTTGCCTCTTCAGCTCAGAAATGGGAAGAGCAGGAAAGATGAGGATAAGAAACAGCTTTCAAAACCATTAGATAAGAAGACATGCTAAACTCAACTGCTTTACCCATAAGATGATTAAAATCAGACCACAAATGGGTCTAACTAGGTTTACTATTTTCCTTTTGGGAAAAAAAAAAAAGAAAAAAGAGAGAGAGAGCGCATCTCATAGTGCCAGGGCATACTGTTTGGTTCATCAGTCATGCTGCTAAAACGCTACACTATCATAAGGTAGTTTACCAACTGCACTTTACCCCCTTTACGCTGGAAACGCTTGCGTATCCACTTGTAAGTATGAATACCTGTAACTTATATCTAACACATTTGTACTGATAGAAAGGATTTCAGGTTGGCACTTGCTGTGGCAATATGAGAGAAAGGCATTTAGAATGAAGCAAATGATAAATCGTGTTCCTACTTTTAAAAAGAATGGATCTTTTAATTTAAAGAAAAATCACTGTACTGCATAGAAGATAAAAAAAGTTTATGCAAAATTTTACTGGAAAACAACGAACAATTCTACTTTGAAGATTTTTTTTTTTTAGTAGAGTGGAAAAAAATCTACAATAGACTTTGAAGTATGATGCCATGATGTGCCTTCTTTCAGGCTAGTTAAACTCTCGGTAGTTTAACCAACTGCTGCAGCTGTTTCCATGCCTTCTACAAATTAGGAACAAAGATGCATTTGCATGACTGGCCACTCTGACAAAAAGGTAAAGTTGGTTAAAGCAATTGCATTATTAAGTAGGAAGAAAAGCAAGCATGGAAGAATTAAATCCCATTTTTGTCCAAAAGAGATTTCAGGCTCAAGACACTACTAATGTGAAACATTATATGAAATAAGGACCATGTTTATGTCGTTGATTGGTCAGAAAATAAACAAGCAAAGTAAGAGTTCACAAATCCCAGGAATTATGTCTAAGGGACCTACAAAATGTAACTAAGAAACACAAGTGTAAGATAATAAGCTTATTTAATAAAAACAAGCACATGTATGCTTATGTACATATATATATACACATCTTCTAAACCTTCTACAAGGCTCATCTACAAAGCATTCTAAAAGGTATCTCTCCCTGCTGGAAAATACTTAGATGTTCACAAATCAAAAAAAGATGAAAACTAAAAAGAGTATCTAAAGCATAGTTACAGCAAGAAATTTTAGATTAAAGGATTTTTTTAAAAAGAAAAAAAATCCCTACAAATGTAGAAGACAATCACACTTCAATGTATAAAGAATTGGCTGGTTGGTTTTGTTTTCTCTAAAGTGACAAGAACAGAAAAGGAGGTTATGTGAACTGAAGAGATTATTTGAGTCTCAGATCAAAACCTACTGAAAAATATACCGACTAAAGTCAGCCTTCTCTTAGAAGGCTTCCTAAGGAAGTTTTATTTTCTTATATGAGCTTTAGTCCTATCTAATTATCAGTTATTGTGAGTAACCACTGTTCTCTTGAGTGTCTGGATACATGGCATTCACTCTTTGATGAAAGAGTTAACACTTGGATCCCATACTTCTCTTTCTTCTTCTTCATTCCCCTACCCAAGAGACAGAGATTACCGAATGAGAATTCACATCAGTTTCTTGACTGACAAAAGGATTCAGTGAGAGACAAACATGCAAAAAGGAAAAAGAACACTAAGATTTCAAGTAAAAGAATACTGTTAAAGAATGCTGCTAGTCTCACACTCTGTTAAGAGTAGACTAATTTCAAGTCCAAAGAGATGAAATCAATACAATCCAAAAAGGAGTTAATTTTTTTTTTTTTTTTTTAAAACAAAAGTACTTGATCCACTGGATTTGTATGGCATGAAATACAGCACTGTTTTACAGATTCTGCAAGAGAACTTCAAATCAAAAGTAGCAACAGCATGGCTGTGTTATCAAGTCACTACACTTTTATTAATTAGGGTCAATTCTGAAGTCTACGTTATGTATTTGTCACGTATAAATGAAATTTAAAAATACTTCAGTACAAATGTTAATTGGCAGATGACATTCAGGTTCAAATGGCAGATCCAGTGGTTACATCTAGCCGCGTGACTGAGAAATGGGTTTTGCACACACATGTAACAACCCTACAAGTGGGTAAGTAATGAGAGAAAAAATAATCATTGAATCATAGAATAATTCAGGAGGTCTCTTGCCCAACCTTCTTCTGCTCAAAACAGGGTAGCTATTGGATCAATTTGGGTTGCTCAGGGCTTTATCTAGTTGTTAATTGAAAAATCATGTTTATGATTTTTTTTAATGAAAAATCATGTCCATGTTTAGCTCCTAACTGACAGCTAGTACCTGTTGCTGGGTGAAACAATCAGGTCTTCTTTCATTTGTTCAGAATATTAAAATCAGTAGAGTATTGCAAATAATCAGCATTACAGAGAAGAAACAACAGAACATTAACATCTTCATTCAGCACTATGCATCTACCTGCGGGGAGGTTCTGTACATTGAATTGAAGGCCTCTTACAACAAATCTGTAACAAAGCACCTAACCTACAAAGAAGATACAGATGAATAAGAATCACGGTTCTATAAGGAACTATCTGCTTGACAGATGCAGTTAAGCAATGTTGTTTCACCTTGCAAAGCAATCTCTGAGTAAGAGGAAAAGATAAGAAAGCATTCATTAGATGAATGTCCTGTAAAATCAGAAAAGCAAGAAATAGGAAACCAAGATACTCACTTTTATAAGAATATAAACTTTCCCATTTCTTTTGATTCTTGCAAATATGTCATGGCAACACTTGATTTGCAAGTTAGAATGGCATATTTCAGAGACAGTATGATTCAAAAATGTCTTTTGCTTTAGTGGTTTGGTAGATCACTGCTCTTTTGATCAAAAAGAATAGTAGGATTATAACAACTCCCAGGAGGACATACAGAGAAACTTAATTAAGTCTACAGTATGACTATTCCCTGCCAATTTTTCACAGAGTACCAGAAATAGGAGCACAGTCACATCTGGACATAGACCATTCTTTCAGCTGCCTGAGCAAACAGCAGAAATCTTGCTATCTTAGAAATGATATGAAACACTTGTTCCACAAGACTTCAGAACAAATATTCTTAGAGGGTTTAACATAAGTTCTGACTGTTAAAGATATTATCTATTAACTCAAAGTTATCATATTGGCATGTGTTAAGAAAAAATTTCAATGAACCTTAAAAGATGCAGAAGTACATTTCAGCTGGACAGTGCACACACTGTAGAGATATGACGTAAATAGGACATAGCAAATGCTTTTGCCACTGCTTTTCAAAACTGTCATTTTACATGATTGGCAAATTTCAAAATATAAATATTTTAACTGGCTAAGGGGATAGGTATGCTTCTGTTGTCTACAAGAAAAAACAGAAGCATAAGAAAAGATAAGTACAAGAAGAAACTAGAAGGACACCGGGGCTGTTCAATCTCATTACTTTACAGATAATGCAGGAGCATTCAGGAATAAACATAAACCTAAGAGTTCTATTGAAACAATTCTCGCATCTGTGGAAAAAAAAAAAAATAAATGCACTGGTGATCAAAAATATACTGGGGGGGGCGGGGAGGCATTTCTGTTTACTCAGCAGTATCTCATCCATTTGTAATGCAAACTTACAAGAGAATGTACGTAAGGATACAAGCCTGTACAGCAGAATTGTGATATAGTACAATATAACTTTTTCAGGATAGGTACTGTCTTCCTAATTGTCATGCACAAGAAATAGCACAACAGTTTCTCATACTGCTGTTTCCGGAGCAATGTAATTATATGAAGACTATACAATCTCAGTGCCTTAACCAGTCATAACTACCTCCCTGTCATCCCATTCATAAACAAAAGCTGAAAATGCCCAAAGCAACTGACTAAAAAACCTTTACACAAAAATTAAATATACATAAAATGCGAGTGACCAAGCACCCTGAAGCACAGGAGCTAAAATGTATGACGCTTAACAGCACATTTGAAGATTAGTTATTAGCTAGGAATGACAGAAAGAACTGTTTAGCTAGGCAGCATTGCTAAAATAAATGTCATAATTGTAACTACTAATTTACCTGAATCAGAAATCACCACTCACACAGGAATGTTTAATTGTTTTTTTCATGTTTATAACAGAAAAAAAGTTCACTAGCATCACAGAGCATTCGTAGCCTTCAGTGAATATTCAAGAAATTGATTCTCCCAGTCAAAAATAGGTTCACGCAAAATAATAACCCATCCAACAGATTATACTCAAGAGTCACCTCTAGATTTGCTAGCAAGAGAACGGGAAAACTAAGTTTTGCATCTATCCAGTCACACGGAATAAGCGTTGTAAGAGTTTAATGAAGTTGAAGGAAAAGAAATTAAAATAATAATACAAAATAATCAGTACACAGTCCAATCAGCCATTAAGACACTTAGGAAAATTACAAGTCTTTGCAAACTATAAAAATTGTGTATAATCCCCTTAAAAAATAAACACATCACATGATACAAAACTTTCAAATTAAGAGTTTAGACCATCTTGATTATTAACACAAGATGTCTAGAGCGGACAGGGAAGGCTGACTTCTTAAGAAGAGGGTGGCAAAAGGTTCAATACCTTCTAACGAACGTTGGCTTCCATCACATACTCCACTGCGACTTTTTCCAGCAGCTATTTTAGTTCCCTCTGCACTAGTAGCCATTCTTGTATCTACTACCAATCGTCTGTCATTTACCTTGGAAACCTACAATCATACAGTCAAATATTACTATTTAAAAAGGGAAACAACAGGCAAATATAAGATGAACATTATTTAGCCTTAAACAGAATAATAAAGTCAATTAAATAGTTGTAAAACCATCTAGATGAATTTCTCAATTGCTTACCCCCCCTAAACTAGTTGAAACCACAATGTTCTAGTATATATAAAGTGCATGCAGCAACTTATATTTTAAAGATTAACTTAATTAGACATCTAGAAAACGAAAAACATTGCCATTTGGAACTGCCAGTGTCCCCGATTAGCCTTCATTTTGTGTCCTTTCCCACTATTTTTGTTTATATCCACAGATTTTTTTTTTTTATAATCAAACTCTCATGTTTTTATCCTCCCTTACTGATCCAATAAAGACTGACTTTTTTTTTCCCCCTTTTTTGTGCAATATTGCGTTAGTAAACAGTTTTCCAGAGAACTCTGGTCCTATTCTTCACTAAATGGCTGCCACTCTAACAAATAAGCCTGTCAGTTATCATGCAGTATTGTCTGAAGTATAATTTGAAAAAAATTAACGTTTCTCCCCAACTTAGAACTATCAGACACAAAAAGTTCATTCTGAAACACTGGTTCTCCTGCAACTTCTTGCTGCCTGCCCCTTTACCCTGATAGGCATCTTCAATTCATAAGTAAGTCTGCAAGATCAAAAGCTTAGCTCTGAAGATTCTAGAAGAAATATTATCATCAAAATACTTACCTGGAATTTAACTCTGTTACGTGGCGCTTTTATGGTGCAATAGTTTAGAATTCCAATCCAGAACGGTTGAGTTTTTGGAAACATGCAACTACACAATCTGCATTCTTTCAACTGAAGCAACAGTATTTGAGCACTACAAAGGCTTTTAGCAGTCCACATTTTCTTAAAAGCGACCTCTGGATCCAGATGATGTGGTAACCAAACTGATACTCTCAGAAGCTGTTTTACCATGGAGTTACGAAGGAAGTATCAATAGATGAGCTTGGACACCATAGAAGTACACAGTAGAAACTTCCTCTCTTCTAAACATAACCTGTTCAAAAACATTAAGGGGAAAAAAAAAAGAAAAAACAATAAAGAAGAGCAGTTGAAAGGTAGTTGCACATCAAGGCCCTGACACTGTAGCAAGGACCTCTTCACAACCCTCTCACGTTTAGCTTTCAAGGGATCACAACCTAAAACACAGATGTGTTAACAGCTGATTCATTTGACAATGAAACAGTTCTAGGCAGAACTTTTGTTCAGTAGCTACTGTCTCTCTCACCAGCCTCCATCTGGCAGCCTGTTGCTCACCACCAACCATAAAGTCAATTGTTCATTTCAGAAACAGGAAGGACTTAAAAGTGTTAATAACGCAAGGAACAAGTGAACAAACTGTCCCTTATAATTAACAACATGAATATGCTGTTCCTTCTACCTCAGCTGAAAAACGTGCAAGGAGTGTTCCAGCAACTTCAAACCAACTGTTCACAAAAGCAAAGCGCTGATGTCTAGATCCTAGTAAGAAAAACTCAAGCATGCTGGCTGGTACAAGGCAAGCCTTGTCATCTTCTGTGCTACACGGATATGGTAGGAGTGACACACAAATCGAATGTAAGGCTGGTTTACACCTAGCAAGACTTTGACCGTAAAGAACAACATATGGAAATGCGCTTGTTCACATGAAAAGAAAAACAGGTTATCGCCCTGACTAGCAGTGCAAACAAAGCCAGCGTGAGTCTGTGTAGGCAGGTCTCAGAAGCATACTATCAGCTTCAAATTTAACACCCATCAAACAAGTGAGTTTCAGGCTGTCTGCTTCATCTTGTGTGCCGCGAGGTGAGGCCTACAGTGCAATTTGATTTTTCCTTCCTCCACTTTGCTCAGGAGGCAACCGATATAAACAAGAAAAACTGAGCTGAAACGGTGAGGCAAAATTTTTAAATGTAACAAACGCAGGAAGTCAAGTGACAACTGAAGCGACCACAGCATTAAGAACAGCCACCGAGTCTTCTAAACTCGTACACGTGCGACAGAAGGGCGATGTTTTAGCGGGCCACATCCCTTCCAACCTTAAGCTCAAGACCTGCCCCCCTCCAGGCAGGCTTCTGCCTCGGACCCTCCCGGGGGTCTAACGCGGCCTAGGCGACACAGCGGCGGCGACCCGCCCCCCTCGGCTCCCAAGCG
>NW_008796187.1:956752-969201 GCF_000699145.1 Aptenodytes forsteri
GCCTCACGCCGTCCCCCTGTGAGCTGTCGCTGTCAGCGGGAGACGTCGTGTGGGCGGGTGTCCGCAGCCCTTGAGCACCGCCCTTGCACCGGGCCGGCACTGTGTCGGGAGGGGCGTGCTGTCGCTGAAGGGGCGACCTCGGGGCGGCAGTGAAGTTGGTATTTTTTTCTTTCCTTTTTTTTTTTTTTTTTTTTTTTCGCGCGTGTGTGTGTGTTTTAATAAGGTGACTCTGCTCACCCTTTAGGCAGGTGAGTACCGGAGTCAACAGAGCGTACAGAGTCAAGATGGAGAGGGATCCTGTAGCCCACAGTGGGTGAAGAAAACTAGGGAGAGCAAAGATGCCTGTGAGATGAAAGTGTAGATGTGTGAACTCTCCCAGGGGTCTGACTGGGGTTAAAACTAAACTAGCTGGGGGGAAAAAAAGAAGTTAGATTTCACGCAGATTAGCTTCCACCTCTGGCTTCTATTACTCTTACTTTTTACTGGTATGTGAGAGGGGCTGGTACAGGTTTGGGATAGAAGGAGGGGCAGCCATTTTTGGGGGGAACCTTGACAACTTCTCTTGTCTAAAGTGGTTGTGTACCGTTTAATTTAGTCGTGTTTTCAGTTGCTAAGTTTCCTACTCTTAAAGTATTTGCTTTAATAAGTAATAGTTAATTTGTACTTCAGTTTAGTCTGTTGTAGACTTTATAGGATTAAAGAATAGCCACATTTCCTTTACAGAGCTGAACCTTCCAGTGTCCTTAAATTTGACTTTTAACTTGCTGCTTATCAAATCTATATGCCTGTGGGAAACAGAATATGCAGATAATACTGATGTCTCTTTTTTTCCACTAATTAATTTGACCCCAACATCTTACTAACAGACATAGGTTTGTAATGATGGTATCCTAAGATAGAAAATACTGGAATAAAAGTTTGTAGGATAGTTTCTACATGGAATCTTGCAAAGCACATATTTCTTACATAGAGGCTACAGACCTTAGTGTAGCATAATCCATAATTGCACTTCCTAGCCTATAATGAAGCGTAAATTAGCAGAATTTTGACAGGAAAAAAAATTGTAATATTTGAAAGGTGAATCATAGGAAAATTCACTTCTATTATGTATGTATGTTATCAGCAACTTGAAGATGGTTAGAAATGAGAACAGCAGATGTACGTCCGTGGGTCTGAACATTGGAAGATACTAATTTACATACTACTTTTCAGTGTGAGGAAAAAACACGTTTAATGTGACTCGTGCTAGTGAAATATGAACATTCGCAAAATGTTAAGTGTTACAGGCATCTTCTTGTTCAACATGACTTTGGAATTGCTTACTGTGAGTCTAATTGGATGTTTTTTCTGTGTGATAGCTAGTGCATGTTACCAATCTATAAATTAAAATACTGCTTTTAAGTAAGAGGGAAGAGAAATAAATGCATCAATGGCATAATCCTAAATATTCTTCTCATTAGGGCAATACAGAAATATCTGAGGTTTCAGCCTCAGTTTTCACAAGAACACAAGGTGGATCTCTGACATTTTTACATGAATAGTGATCTGTAAAAGCTAGACAAAAAGGAAAAGAAAATACAGACCTGAGTATGTCTCCCACTAATTAACTCCCTTTTTCTCCTCCCCTTCTTTCTACCTTTTCCCCATGTCTCTTACCCATTGCTTTTATCTCATTCTTACCCTAATTTAAATGATCAGCATGATTAGCAATATTAGATGCCACTTCAGCTGATTAGTAAAATACATTGTTTCTCTCATTGCTCAGGATGGGAAATGGAAAATATTTCAGAAACAAAGGAGCCACTTTTTATTGCACTGTGTTACTACAAATGTAATCATAGACAAATACTGAATTTCTTGAGATCATTAAGTTTCCCACAATCTTGTATTTAACTTTTATTAAAGCTGTTTGTGACATACATGCATTTATAAAATAGGCCCATCTCCAAAGAAAGATCACTACACTGAATAGCCTGCGTATAGTGCTCTCTGCAAAAAATAGAAAGTTTTGCACCCAGCTTTTTGACAGAATTGAAGACAGCAAAGTCTGAATCACAGTTGTCACTGAATTTCAGTTTCCAATAAAACAGGAACATATTCCATGGAATTGATGGAAGTTACACTAAAACCTTTCTGCATAAAGCACTATTTCATTTTAATTTTCAGTGTTCGTAAGGAATAGTCCTTTAATACTTTACAAAAGGAGATGTGGGTGGTTTTGGTTGGTTGGAATTTACTTAAACTGAAATTTGCTGCAAATATTTTGTATGGGCAGGAAGAGGAAGCAGCAATAACATCAACTGACTTGCAGCCCAAACGCAGAGTAAAAAGAAATAGTTGCAAAACAGAGCCCTGGGATTGTCTTAAAACAACCAAACCGTCTCGTGGTGGAGTTACTGCCTTCTCTTTTCGTCATCCTGCACTCTTGCCCCATATTTACAGGATGAGCTTTTAGATGAGAAAGCCAGATGAGCCCTAGCGGTGGAAAAAAAAATCTTGCTTTAATTGTAGACAGAGATCTAATTTGTAGTGGGCAGTAGTATCATTAGGACCACCCTTGCATCTAAATTGATACTTTGGTTGATGGCTACGGCAAGTACAAAGGTCACAACCATGACAGGAGAACCCTTTTCATTCTCATCCTTCCAGATGTCGACTCAAGTACATTACTTAGCTTCTTGTTCCTTCTGTGCTGTGTCTGATCTATTAATGAATTGGAAAATGAGTGATGTAGATTAAGCTTTCTGAGTTGGTGAGAATGAAACCTTTAGTCAGGGATAGTTCCAAGTATAGGCCAAGCAAGTCATTGCCAAGGACAGCAAACGGAGATAGTGTCTCTCAAATGTAGCAGCTGGCACTCGTGCGTCTTTTGCCCTTTTAGAAGAAAGTATAAATAAGACTTCTCTGGCTGTCTATCTCAACTCAATCCTTTCTCTTTCCCACAGCTAGGCTCGATCAGACCTTTATCCTTCAAGTCAAAGCTTCTTTTGTGTTCATGTTTAGATAAATTTATCCATATTCAACATTTTTATAGCATATCTTTCACTCTTTGTTCCTTTAATAGTTGTTGTTCTTTGTAATGCTCTGCCATTTTCTTAAGAATAAAATGCACCAAAAAAGGCTTACATGTGATATATAAACATTTCAGCAGTTTTACAACATGGTGTTTGCCAGAATAGGTATTTTGGAGCACTGATATAGTTAAGTTACAAGTTACTTGGAGGTGTGTGTAAAATCAGTTCCCTTAACAGGCTAAGCTACAGCGGCAAAAGGAGCTTTTGTTAATATGATTTTAAATTTGTTACATTTTTGGTCAGCATGATTAAGTTGGTTAGTGTGACTGCTGTGACATGTCTCTGCCAGTAAGACTGTGAATTCCTACTTCACACATTGAGTCCTACATGGAAAATGAGGGGACATATAAAGAAAATCTTTGAAAGTAAAACTTAACTTGAAAGTCTTCTTTTAGTACAGAACATGTATATGCATACAAAGATGTTATGCATATTGTTCAGAATTGTGTATATTTAAAAATTATGTCTCCTACGGAATATCTCTTTCTATGAGCCCTGCATAATAAATTTTCATGGGGAGGGTGGAAGGTTCTTGTTTTGGATAGGTGTCATTAAAGGATTTAATGCAGTTTTTCGCAACATTAATTCAAATTGGCCTAGATCTGAATGCTGATACATGGAGTGGAAAGTTCAAGAAAATGTAATGATTTATTGCAGTATATTAAGATCTGAAGAAATGTCTAATGGTGTATCACAAGGAAAAGGATAAGCTTTTCTTACAGGGTAAGCATGAGCATATAGAAGGTTAGTGCTGAGCAACTGATACTCAAACCTACAGGTCTGACTGGTAGCCACCTGTAACATCCATTTCCTTACCTCCTGTGTTACAGTCATCTCGGTGCTAAAAAAGAGAAGTGTGACTCCCTCTGTCTTGAAGTCTGTTCGTGCATCTGTGCTCTAAGGATACCAGGCCCATTGCTGATACTACACAGCTACATAACCATGGTGCAGACTTCTGAGGAGATTGCTGAGTTGTGGGGAAAAAAAAAAAGCTGTCAGAAAGTCTGAAGAGGAGATTCGTGTGTGATGAGAAAGCTGAAATTGCAGAGAGGGCAAGACAAGGAAAAGCACCGCCATGGGCAAGTATAAAGTCATAAAGAAAACCTAGGGTGGCAGAAGGTGGCATGACTGCAGCTGTGCTCCAGGGACCTGCAGGAACTGCCCCTTCTTCTCCTGACTCTTGCCTGCCTGGCTAGCAAAGACTCTGCGTCTGTCTTCTAAGAAGTGGTGAGCATATTAATGCCTAGCCTAGTAGTGATCATTTGTGTACGATAACCAATAAATAATTTTTTATACTTCTAAGCTGAAGTATACTTCTGCAAGCAGAATCACTTTGTGCTTGGCTAAGGTGTCCAAACAGGGACCCAAAAAGGAATGATTACAGGAGATAGAAGTTCACAGATAAAGCAAATGTAAGAATTGTCCCCCCAAAAAGTGATCTCAAAAAAACAGAGGTGCTTCCGAATAAAAACCATCTGGTTTTGGAGGGAGACTGGTGACTTCATAGGGTGGAAGGAGGGTGGGGAATTAGGGTGGAAATGTCTAGCTACAAAGGATCTGTGGGAGAAAGGAGGTGTTCACGGAGCTGAAGATGTGGTGAGGCTCATGAGAGAGAACAACAGTAGCAGAAGGCTTTCAGAAGGCAAAGTTCAACAGCTGGCTTGGAAACCAGCTGTGATACTAATGGCCAATTTTATGAAATTAGAGTTAGCAACCTCTAGCAAAGGCCTTCTCCAAATGATACAGATGTAATATTGAAACATTTAATAAAAAGGGAAAAATAAAAACAAAATGAAGTTCACCTTGTTGAATCACAAGGTGAAAATAGATTCGGTGCATCACTGAGTCATGACTGAAATCTTTCTAAGGTGTACTTCCAAAGAGAATTTTCGGGAAAAAGTATTTCTTGAAAGTGTATATTTTGTGAATGATACCTACAAGGAAAAAAAAAAAAAAGACTTAGTTTGACTATAAATAAATGTGATGGTGAAATGCAGTTCGGGGCATCATATGGGAAGATAATTTCTCAGAGCAGGGAATGCAGTTACTTTTTTCATTAATTGCTTTTTCCAGTTCCTGTCCTGCTTCTTTTCAAGTCTGTGGGAAACAAATATAAAACACTGGGACTACATCTTTGCTAGTGACATTTTTAGTAACTGGTAACATTACTAAAGCCAAGCCAACAGTTAAGGAACAGTCCACAATTAAGAGTGGGCTTGAATTTTATAGAATAGGTACAGCTTGCATTAATTGTTGAGTTTGTTATTGCAAATAAAAAGAGTCAAATTCCAGAGAAAGCAAAAAAGAGAAAGATTTTTGATTACTGGGAAGAAGAGCTAGATGCATGTACTTGAAGTTAAAAGTTCCAGAAAGCTATACCACATTTCATCCAAAAGTGTGAAGAGGAAAGGAAAACGGTGATACATCAATGTCAGAAAAACACCCAAAAGTGACGAAAAAGAAGAAAGTGCATTTAAGTGCTGCTCAAGAAAACAAGTAACTTTAGTTACAATAGTAATTACCATGGCATTGTATTATTAATTACTACTTACCACTTTCTGACTATTCTTTTGATTATAAGCTGAACAATTGCAGTGTCTCCCAGTATTTGAAGCCAAGTCTCTCAACAGTATGTAAGCAGAAGAAAACCATCATCATCGGCTGGATAGACATTGCATCATTAGTCCAAATACAGTTTAGAAATCTAAAGTCTCTGTTATCTGTTAAATCTAAAACTTCAACTGGTGAATAAACCTTTATTATAGAATTCTGACTAAAGGGGGAAAACCCCTAAACTGCCTAATTTAAATTGTCCTTAGAAATGCTCAAGAAGACTTTTATTTGTCATATTCTATGAAATAAGAACCTATCTTAAGCTGCAAATTAGAAAGCTGGAACATAGGTTACCAGAAGTCCACTGAACAATGGACTTTCCAGATGCAGCCCTGTAATATGGCCTCTCAGATGGAATCAGAACAAAAAACCATATATATATATATGAAGTATGTGACAGTTCTCCTATTTAGTTGATTTAAGCCAAGAAAATCATTCAACGCAGAAGGCTAACAGTCTCAGCCTTTCTGAACAAAAAGGTCCTATGCAATATAGTAAGTATATAGGTAGTACGTAGTAGTTGGTTAGACATGCTGAACCTTACCAGAGGTTCAGTCCAAGCCTGAAGGAATTTGTTTGAGTTTAGTCATATCCAACATTGCATACCAGCTTTATATGATATAACTTGCAGGCTGACCAGCCTGTAGTTGATTTGAGCGGCAAGTGAGGCTATGATTGGCATAGTTAATTAAACAAAACATAAATATTGTGAAGACTAACTGACATTGTGTGATTTAAGGCTCCTTAAATAAAATGGAACAATATTGTTTATGAGGAACACATTAACACTAGTCTTTCATGGTTGTATTGATTAAAGTTTGTCTTTATCTTGATTTCTGTCTGTTCCTTTCTGCCCCCAGTTTATCACTTGGGTGCCACTTCAATTTACTCTCATCAAGCTGAGTAGGCAAGGTTCTCTTCATTTTTATTCCCTTGCACCTGTCTGTGCCTTATGTGGAGCATTCTTTTAATTAAAAGTGAGTAACGGCAGCTAACAAAAAGACTGAGGGTGAGATTTCCCCTGGGTTGACTCACAGCTGCTATCTAGTCCCAAGATGACATGTTCAAGTTACTTCTAAATATCGAAGAGAAGATAGTTCTTCCTCAGTTTCCAAAGGCCTCATCTATCTAGATTGAACAGAGTAGCATTATTTAAATCATGCATTTGATCTGATTTTGCCACCTAGACACTTTACTAGATCAGATTTCTAGCAGCTTTACATCTCTCAACGGTCTCTGAGAGTTCAGCTCTGGCCTTTACGTCCTTATATTGTCATCTAGTTATAATATTAAAAGTTGTTTTCGATATCAATTTTCATTGTACCACAGCTACGGGAAGTAAGGTATGAGTTTGCTTGTCCTTTGTGGTATACAACTGACCACTTCAGACTAGAAAATTTGTCTTCACTGACACTTAGCCTGTAAAGCTAATGCGTGCTTTTCTTTGCTGCGCACAGCAAATGTGCCAAGGAGTTTGTTCAAAAGGAATGATAGTGAATAGAGATGCTCCCTATTTTCTACCCAAAACCAGAAATTGCAGGCCAAGGTATACTTCATTCTGTTAAAAATAAATGTCATAAATTTTAAAACAAAGCATTGCTCTGAAATGAGAATTGAAATTCTTCATTTTGAAAGAATGTATTAAAGATTTTCCTGCCCTATTAATTTTGGCCAAATTTTTTTATTAATTTATTTGTTTAATGTAAAGTAAACATTGACATTTGTTTTCAGTAAGCTGAATCAGCTCATATCATATCTTAAGATGAAACGACTCCCCCTCTGCATGGCCTGTCTTCTTTCAGGTACCCGAGGTGGCTGAATTAGAAGCCTCACTGTCAGGTGGCTTCACCTATTAGCCTGTATCCTACATTTAGGGACTCGTATATTACTGGAATATTGTAATCATTTTCCAAGAGGGATGGGGAATCTAAAACTCACAGCTTTCTAGAGTGGTGTCTCCAGGAGCCCCTCTCAGGCTTTTTTTCACTGGTGGTGATCTCAACAGAAAATTTTGTGATAGGCTGGCGTGTATACGTGTACCTGTGTGTAACACGAGTGAGGTTTGAGAGAACAAACACACGAAACAAGAGCACTATAGGTTATTCATTATCTGGGTAATACAAGAGGAGGATAGTTAGTTGTTATAAGTTGGAAAAACACCCCCACCCCCACAAATGGCCATTACTTCCCAAAGGACCTAGCAACGTTTTCCTTTGTGCTACTTCGATGGTCAGCCCCACTTGCCCCATGCCCGTGCCCATGCCCATGGAGGGGTAGGGGCTTGGGCGGGTAGCAGGGAAATCCTCACCAGGGGCAGATGTGCAGGCTCAGTGCGCTTCCCATCCTGGCATCTGTGGTGCCGGGCTCCGTCCTAGCGTGTGCCGTGCCTCGTCCTGACGCAGGAGTGAAATCAGACTCAAAGATGTACTGAGGGGTTATAAAGTTCTCGTGCGGATGGACCCCACTACCCCTGCAGTAAGAGCTGCTCCTGGATACTTTATTAAACATGTCACTACAAACATTTCCTCCAAATAAGATCTGCTACTATTTTATGTGCCCTTTATCAATTAATCTGAAATTAACATTATTTTCTGCAAGTTGTCTGTATGAGAAGGAATCATTAATTTCAGGAATACCTGATACATTCCAAAATCATGTAACAAATCAAAGGACCATTTGACTGTGAAAGCAGTTGCCTTCCCACTTTATCCCTTAATTTAAGAACGTTTTTTAAATTTCTTATTTCCCCGACTGGAATAATTTGTATGAAAAAATAAGACAGAAACGGAAGACAGTGATCTCACCCATGCACAGCTATTTGTTTTTAATTTTGCTTTTAAACTTATTTTTTTAAGCTACGCTGTATCAGTTACAGAAAGCAATTCCTTCTCGAAGTGAACTTCCCACTGTAAACCACGCATAAGGTACCTGGACACAGCTCTCAGGAGTTTCTGTATTTAAACAGTAGGTGGCACTGCTGTTTGTCTAGTCTTTATAGATCAACATTGTCAACATTAATGTCATTTGCCTTTTCCACTTACCACTTCTATAGTACCCTTGATCTGGCCAAGGAGTCAAGCAGAAATCTGAAATGCAAATCTTTTCTAAATAAAAATAATAAAAAGATATGTTCAATATCGCCAAGGGATTAATTTTGGGGGAAAAAAATTAATGAAAAAAACCCAATAAATTATTATAAATCTGCAAATATAAAGCAGATCTTTGTCATATGTTGCAAGTTGTCTTAAAAAATTTCCTGGTAATCTTATGACCTGTTGAACAAAACATAGGAATATTTAATGAAATTAGGAGCAGTCACAACAGAGATAGTGGTTTTGCTTTTCTGTCCTTTTTCTATTCTGTTTTTGCTTGATTATATTACAGCTGAAGCCAAAGACCTAAATGACAATGAAGATTTTTGTCCATCAATCTAGAATTGCTCTTGGTTCTTTAATCTCTGCCAAATAAAGTTGTTGGGTTTTTTTGCATCCCAAAGGTATGCATGTTGTTCGATATTAAGAGTTATCTTTCATAAATGTCCATCTAGTTCATAAAAAGCCCAGCCATTTTTTGCTTGTTTGTTTTCATATAACCAGACAGTTTCATGTTTTCCCTTTCAGTTCTTGACATCTTGGGTAGGATTTGTCAAAGGAATGCAGGCATGGGCTACAGTCTAGACATGGATATTTGAGCTAGGCATTCTAAGCTGCCTCATTGGTCAGTGAAGAGAAATAGTCATTTTTGGAAAGGAATTCATTGTTTCAACCCGGAGACTTTTAAAATATGTTAGGTGAATCATTCTCTAAAACTGCTTATTTTTCTTTATTGACATTGAGGAAGGCCTAGGAAAACCGCCTCAGAGGTAAATGATTGAAGTTTGGCAGAAGGAGCCTCTGTCCTGGCAATGGTGTAGACTTACTTGGCTGCCAAATGCTGAGTCCACCATCACTTGAAATCCTGAGGTGAGATGAATTACTGTCTGGAAGCCAGAGCAAAACCTGAAGTCATCCATTAAATGGAAAATCCAGTCAGAAAAATGAACGCTATAGAAGGGGAATGGCACATTGCCGTTAAATCACTCCATCAGCTCACAATTTGTCTCATTTCACCTCCTAACACATTATTTAAAGTGTCTACTTTTGCACTCCATTATTTCCTCTTGTCACAGCCTGCGTGGATGCCTGTGTTCAGCTTCACAGCTGCCATGCCCATGAATAGGGTGCCCAGAGAAGTTGTGGATGCCCCATCCCTGGAAGCATTCAAGGTCAGGTTGGATGAGGCTTTGAGCAACCCAATCTAGTGAAAGATGTCCCTGCCCATGGCAGGGGGTTGGACTAGTTGATCTTTGAAGGTCCTTTCCAACCCAAACCATTCTGTGATTCTGTGATTTTGTGTTCTTCTCCCTACCACTTCCTCTGAAAACCCTTCTGTAGATGTTGGTTTGTTTTTTCTTCTGTTAAATATGAGTAGCTAAGATTCGGTACAGGAATGAGATGAGATGTGTTTGTAAACAGTGACAGCTCATAATCGTCAGTGTTGATGTGTAGGCTACCATTCGTTTCCAAGTTCAAGTTCAATATGCAAGTAGTTAGGTTTTTTGCATCTTTCGTAGTCCCTAATACTTCAGCTTTAGCAGACTGATAAGTTATTATTTTTTTTCCTGATTCTCTATGAAATTATCTTTTTTTCCCCAGTCCTGTACCACCTTTGCAAAAAAAATTTTCATGTGGATTGGAAAAGATTTTAAAACCTTTATACTATTGATAACTTCCCTGTATTGCATAATGTATTGTATGTGCAGTCACCAGAAGCCATTATTTTTCATCAGTTTCTTTCATCTTCTTGCCGTCTGTCCTCTTTTGACCCTTTATCTCACCTTCCCATTGTTTTATCTTGTCTTCTTTATATTTTACGTGTTAAACCAATTGAAAGCATGTACAGTGGCGAACTTAATGAGTATGCTTTTTATGAGTATTTCCCATGTATCCACTACATTTTGCATGTGACATTTCGAAAAACGGAGTTGCTTGTAACAACACTTGTCTTTCAGTGACTAATTAAGCAAATTACCATTTGGTTTATTTTTTGTAATATGCTTTCTATCAATTTATTAGTCTTTGTTAAGCTTTTGTCTACATAGAAGCACTGAAGAAAATTTCTCTAAATAAACTAATGGCATGAATATGAAGTGGATTAGTTAGGCCTCATTAGTTCTTTGTAGCTACTGATTCAGAATTAAAAAGGTCATAACTGAGTTTGTAGACATAAAAAATGTTTGCATGTTGAAATAGAGCTCTCAAAACATACTAAAGCATTTTAATCTTTGGTTTTTGTTTCTATGCATAGGAAGGTAAAAAGAACAGATAAGACTTTGATTCCTGTACTTAGGCAGGGATTTGATCTTTGTAAAAATACAAAAAAGTAATTGAGGAAAAAGCCAGACTCCCTGAGTAAGGACATGAATGATCACCTCAGCTTTTTTGGGCCACTTTTGATTTCTGTACGACCTATTGTCTCCCCTCCTTGTGAAAATACAGCTTCCTCTTTCCATGCAGGCAGTATGTGATGGGTCAATACAGCCTCAAAGTGCTCACAAATGGCATTTAGTGACCAAAGTGACCTGTCCTCTCTTTCACCAGGTAACAGACCCCAAGAGCACCTGATCCCGTTGTACTATCTACAGATACTATTAACTACAGCATCACTAACATTTAACTTAAATGTCTCCTTTTCTGGCTGAGACAGTACTAGACTGCAAGAAGAAAGTTATTTGTTGATTTACTATGACAAAACATTCTTCTTTATCTAAAAATAACCTGTTTGCAAGGAATTGTTACAAGTTCAGTGCAAAGCAAGAGAAAATTTGCTGAGCAGGGCAATAGGAAAAGGCTTGGTGAGACTGAATAAGAGATTCTGTAGACAGAAGGAGATAGAAGACAAAATTATCTGAATTCCCGTTCGTATTTTGATCTGTTTTGGCACGTATGGGTTTGGGTAATTTTTTTAAATATCAGATCTGTCTGTTCTGAGCTCTGCTTTAGCTCCACAGCTCCTTCAGCTCTATATTTCCCTTTATATTTTATGCCAGTAAACTTTGTGAGCTAAAATCATCTCCATCACTGTAAAATGAGCAAAATACATTATTGTAATGATACTTGGCAGTATCATTAAAAGCTATTGAACAACATTTGCATAAGACAAACACTTGCTAACTGAAGCTCTTTCTACATTACTGTAGTATATCAAGGTCAAATTTAATTTGTACTCTACGATAGAGACAGAACAAAGCTATGAATATGACTTGTTTGCAGGACCTTTCCTTTTTTAGGATTCTACCACCAGTCTGATATAATGACTACACTTTTATAGTAAGTATCTGCTTAAATGACTTGGAGATCTTGTAATAGGCAAATGTGTATAAATACGACATATTCATGCAACTAATAGTTTAAAAAGGAGGCAGAAGAGGATGTAAAAGTTCAGTCCTTCAAAGCAACCTGCATGAAGTTCACATGCTGAATGTTTTTTGTATGTCCTCCACTTTCCAACCATGACTACAAAATAATAACAGTTACCACACTCAAAGAAATTTAGTGAGGAACTGAAGCCAGACAGAAAAAATTGTGAAATATCAACAGTTTAGGAATGTTTACTTTTGTTGTGGTTTATCCTGGCAAGCAGCTAAACACCACACAGCCATTTGCTCACTCCTCTCCCCCCCGAGTTGGATGGAGGAGAGAATCGGGAAAAAAAAGCAAAATT
>NW_008796187.1:976418-980225 GCF_000699145.1 Aptenodytes forsteri
AATCCAAAACACAGCACTGTACCAGCTACTAGGAAGGAAATTAACTATCCCTGCTGAAACCAGGACAAACTATCTGTTGTCTTAAAAAAATGGAGAACTGAATCTGTCACTCTCTGGAATATCTTTGCTAACCATGAGTGCTGTACTAACATTTTCTGACAGATTCGCTGAATCTTCCTGAGAGGTAAAGGTGAACAAAGTGTGATCATTTTGATAACATTATCTACTAGGAGATCAAGATTTTAACCTAACAAAGCAGGGATTTTCATGAAATCTTATCCAGTAGTACTGTTTTCTGCCTGATTTAAGATATCCTGAAACAAGTGGAAAGCTTTCTGCTGGGGAATATAGGGAAGATGAAGTTATGACAGTCTAAATAAGGCTTGTATGAAAAGGATAAAAGAACTCTCTGCTTCCATCAGTTAACTTATGTTGTCAGTGCTAGCGTTTTATAAATATTTCTAAGATGTGAATTCTAGACATAAAAAATCCTCTTTGGTCATATTGTTTCCCATCTCCCTAACATTTTTTTTCTTGATACTTAAATTCAGTAGGCATTTAAATAGCTTAGCTCCAACAGAAACTGTGGAAATATACCTATCTTGAAATAGCTAAGTGATACAAAACTCATCTGAGTTGAAATCTGTTCCAGATGGGGCAGAGCTGGGTTTAGAATGAAGACCATTGTCTAAACATGAAGTCACTCTGGGGAGAGGCCATGCTCTTCTACCAGAAATGCCATCCTGAGAATTTTTTCTAAGTAAGACTTCATTTGAATGGTTTACATGCCTCTTTCAGGTACAGAATAGGTGATTACATCGCTCCTGAATTTGGAAGATGGGAAGATGGGCTGTCTCTCCTTCTCTCAGACTGCATGGGAATCCACAAAACCTGAGGAAGAAAGGAGTTACATTTTTATTTCCTCTTGATCAGTCAGTGCAGCTAGCAAGGAAAAGTACATTTTAAGATGTTTTAATAGGTACACAGCCTTCAAATGCATATTGAAAGCTCATTGAAGCATTCTGTTTCCTTAAGCAATGTAAACTTCAGGTTTTTTGATAAATAATAAAACTATAGTTTTGGAACTATACTATATACAGTGATCATTCTTTGCACTTTTGTATGAATGTGTACACATAACACACACACCCCCCCTCAGTTTCATATAATTGGCTTTAGTGCTTTCAGAAGTGAAAATTGACCTTAAAGAATCCGAGGGCAAAAATAGTTCTTTGCCCTTGCAACCAAACGAAACCACAGGGTAAACCTGTTGTCATAGCAGAAATGAAGGCAACACTTGTACTGTTGTAATCTGGATGAGCCCTTCAAGGACAGAGGCTGTGATGCCATTCTGTTTAAATCAGTGTATACACTGACTGATGTTTTGATAGGAGTTAGATAAACCTATAAAAGGAATTAAATTTTTCTGTTGCTGTTTGTTTACAATTTCATAGTTGTCTTGATCTATATATCTGACCCATTTACTGTTTTGATTAGCTTTAATTATGACAGTCCATGTTCAGATAATATACAGGCAACTGGAAGTTTTTGAAGTGCAAGCTGCCAGATAGTGAAATGCTCTAAATCCACCATGTGGCCATGTAGACTTTGTGCTACAAAAGATTAAGTTCATTCAGCAAAAATCTGGGACATTCTTGAAATTATCTCAGGCAGAAGTCGTCGTCTTCTTGTATATTACTTTTTTTCACTGAAAGTAATTTTAGTACTTTTTCCTTCAGGCTTTTTTACTACAAAAGGGTTTTGCTTATCATCCTTTAGAGTCTGATTCATTAAATTTTAAATTAAGATTGGCAGGTTATATTTTGACAGTTTCTGGATATTTATGCTTTCAAATCAGGTGAATCCAGGAGGAAATAATTCTTATCTTGTAATTATGAGTTGTACAAGATGAAGAAATTTGCATATGCTTGGCTTAAACTGTGCGGTGCAAATATCCTCAAATGGGAGAAACCTCTATCATTTTAGCCTGCTCCTGGAATAGTTGAATCTGTGTGGAAATGTTCTTGGGATAAGTTCGATTTATCAAATTTGATTGCAGGTTTGCATATCTCCCATTATATTTCTCTTTTCTGTACAATTGATCTCTGCCTGCCTAATTTCTGTGGTTTAGAATTGAAAAACTTTCATGACACTGAAAAGTTGTAATACAAAAGAAAACCAAACTTTGACGGAAAACAGAACTGAGATTCAGTTGTAACATTCAATATGTATCTATCAAAAAAAATACCCTCTGAATAAGAATGCCAACTAACAGCAGAAATAACAGCAGTTATTTCATTTTTTCGTGTCAGAAATTGGTCTGGGTGTGACACACTTGTAAGATTGTAGTAGCTTGGACCTTACACTGTAGCAGGAAAGAAAGCTGTTTTATTTTAGAAATATGACCTTAGGGCTATATCACTGGATGTTCTGAAAGGGTATACCTATGCACAACCTTTATTGAAGTTCCAGTTTTCTCTGCTTTCCTATTTTGAATTAAAAAATAGATCTAATTTTAAATTAAACCAAGGAAAGGATATTATGGAACTAGATTTCTAATTTTTAAGAAAGTAACTCACTCCAAAAAGCCAGTGCTGTTTGATCATTCTAGAGCAAGAGTCCTACTTACGCTAGTTATTATCTTTGAGCTGCCAAATCTCAATAATCAGTATCTATAAAGCTAGAGTGAAACATCTTCTTAAGTGTTTGATTAATTTTTGGCACTTTCAGTCAGAAAGGATGGATAGATGCCTTCAGGCTGCATTCAGACAAGAATTGTTGATTTTTACTCCAGGGGAATGTGTGAGAAGCAGAACACCAACTGCAGTATCTTTTGCTAGTTCTTTTAAGAAATGTATATAAGTATCTTTCTTCTTTCAGCTGATGGAACAACACAGCCTTTGAGCTATTTGTAAGCAACAAATCAGCACATATGACTTTTTTTAGTGTTTTTCAGAAAAGCATTAGAACTTTATAGAACTTGGTCCTGATAGCATATTAATGCCCTTGTTGTTGCACATTCACCTTAGTCTCTCATCTTTGAACATCAAACTGTCATCATTGATGTCATATGTGTTTAACAGACTAAAAGCAGAGGTTAGCCTAAGATATGAATATAGCCCTAGCTTTTGGATTTCTCTGAAAAGAAAAAAGATGGGCTGTATCTTTTTCTGCACCAGTAGAGAAGCAGATCTCCATGAGTCAAGCATATGAAAGTAAAAGTCACTAATTTTTCTTGCTTCAGCTCTCCTTTCAGTAACACAGCCACACTTTTTTGACTGTTAGGAAAATCAAACACAACCAAATTAGTCTGGAGTTTAATTTATAGCATTAAGAACCTTAAGCAAGTGTTTATGATCCAAAAGTGATTATAATCTTAGGCAACAATTTACCTGGATATTGCTGTTTCACTTTCACCCACATGAACTTTAAAGGATTTAGTTTCAAAGACTTCCAGGATTACAACAAAATATTGGTGCTGTGGTTAATTATGTGTAGTTGCTGAACTCAAACATAGCCTCTGGTCCATTTTTATTCACTGATTATAGAAGGATATTAATCTAGGGTAGATTCATCATGCTTTTGCTTTCAACCTTTTTTTTTTTTCCCTGCAACAAGTTATTAGTTATTTGTCCTCAGTTTCTGAGTACTTTCAATGATATACAGAAGTGGGAGAGACTTCTTGCTCTCTGGATCTAGTTCCCTGCAAGCTGAAGCCCACAGTTAGAGGTTTCTGTAAAACTTGCATAGATCTGTGCTGCTGTTGAAAAGGGAGTCCCTCTTTCTCTTCTTCCCAACTCTTCCATC
>NW_008796187.1:980293-983125 GCF_000699145.1 Aptenodytes forsteri
AAAAAGAAAAAAAATTTATTTATTTATTTATTTATTCAGAAAAAGCTGTTTCCCATTCTGGAGGCACAGGTTAAAATGACTGTGTGTTCCTGATCACATGTAGTTATTCTATATGATTCATTTTACAATATTTAAATAAATGTAGTTTATGGATTAAGAATTTTTAATATAATATCTTCCTTTCAATTTTTCTATGAGTAATTCCCTAAGCAAAAGTGTACGTATGCGGTCATCTCTTAGGCAACAATTTTAACTGTGTTTTATGTACCGATTGTCATTCTCTTCTTAGTCTCATGAAACTTTTACAAACCCAGTGTAACTCCTTCCATGCGTCCAGTGTATATCCATTAATTCTGATTATTCAGTGATTTTCGTTAACACTTAAGGCTCATATATCTAATTCTATTAATACACTTTTCTCACTGCATAAGAAGATTCCACTTATCCACTTTTACGTCTCAAAATTTTCACTGAAAAAACAACATTGTTTGCTTGTTATATACTGTATACTGTCCTACATTGCTTTGTGGGGAGAAGGGGATAGACATCTCCAGGTGACAATCAATGCCATTGCCCTTTAGACATCTGCCACAGGATGGGTTGCCTTACCCTGCAGACTGTAGAGGGAGCCTTGAACAAGTTTCGACTAAACACCTTCCTTTTAGAAGCTTAGCATTGTATTCGTCTGAGTAGGTATCTAAAGTTCAGTTAGAAGAATCAAATTTAGTGACATGAATCATGAAAAGCATTAAAATAAGCTTTGCTTGCTAATCTCCTGTGTCTTTTCAGCACTGAACAGAAAGGATAGTTGGGCAGCCTTTACATCTCATTCTGAAATTTTTGTACTTGTGATTTTTTTTTAATGTGGTTTCATATTCTTGTGTAAGAGTACTTAGATAAACCATAGGATGAGACATGGTTGTTAAACCAGGTCCGCAGCCAATTCTTTCTAGAATTTCCAGTTCTCTCCAGGCCAACAAAACAATTATTTTGATTCAAACGTCTGTATTTGCTTAGCAAAGAATGCACTGCTTCAAGTATGTTATTTTCTTTAATTATGCTGATTAGGATTTGAATTGAAAAAACCACCTTATAGGTGATACACATTAAATTAACTAATTAGATGGATGACTGAAGACTGAACTGTGACCAAACAGGTCATTTGCTGGCATCCAGTTTGCAAGGACTAAGTCATAGCACAAACCTCACTAATTACCAAGGTATGTAATTTGATCCCAAGACACAGCAAAACCTTGGGTGCTAGGTATGTGTATGGCCAACCTCTCTATGAGCCTAAAGAAAAATGTTGATGTAATAATGTCCTCATGTACCATCTTAAGACATAGGAAAAAATACAGAAATAAAAGAAAGGCAAGTAGAAAAGCAAATGAAGCAGGTGATCCTAGAAGAAGCCAGAAGTTAGGGAAAGTACTTAAATGTGACAACTGTCCCCCTTCCCGCTTTCCTAAATCTTATACTCTTCTGTTTCTGGAGTATACATCTTAAGTGAATCTGTCACTGTCAGAAGGGTTAAGGAGAATAAAATTCTACATGGACATTTTGGTTTTGATTTCCAAGGTAGAGATACAGCCTAGTGCAGGTATTAAATAGTTCTGAAACGAAGGACATGCCCATATGTATGTGTGTATGTGCATTTATGTGCATCTATCTCTCAATATATATAGATTTTTTTTTTTTTACCACCGTAGCCGCATTGTAACCCCTCACTTCATAAGCTGAGATCACTAAATCTGAGGCTGAGCTAAATCTGTTTACGGATGTTTCCTTAATGAGATTTCTGTCATTTAGTTTTATGAATGCCCTTTATTTTCATTTCCAAAGTCTGGAATATATGTCTAATGGGTAAAAAAATAGAATTTGACCAACTTGATTAGTCACTACTAATTAATCAGCTGCAATAGCTATTTGTATAATTGAAGGAAAAAGTTTACAATCAAAGCCTTAGAACTCTAATGCATTCTTCTACTCTTTCAAAATTATAATGCAGTGCTGCTGAAGACCAAGTCAATTTTAAATTAGCAGAAACTACTTGTAAATACAAAAGTATTTTGGAAAATTATTTATTCATTTTTGTATTCTATAATATATTTACGTAGCTTCAGCTATAACTGAATTACTATTCTCTCACTTTAACTCTAGTACTAGTTATTTAGAAGCATCTTCTTTGGGAAAACAATTTACAGAGTAAAGACATTAATTTATTAATTTTTAGTTACATATTTCAAATTTGTGGATGGGGGACAGGCAAGGGACCATGTCTATAGGCTCCTCTATGTTACCCTTATGTACTGCAGGTGGTGTTGCAGCTTTATGTGTCCCTACATTGAGACTGTGTATGTTCCACAAAAATGGGGAGACCACTGTATCCACTCCTTCTTGTCTCAGCTATGCCCTATCTGGTGTGAGTATGTTGTAATTACTTCATGGAGCTTCTGCTTAACATCCTTCCAGAGTTTAACACAGTAGGAAACGTGACACTTAACTAATATAATCAAATGTTTCCTGCCAACAACTGTGAAATCTCCTTGCTTTCTCTCCTTTTTGACATGCTTCCTTAATCAAGCTACTAGTCTGTGAACAATTTCACAAATCCCTCAATTTAGCTAGTTTTAACAATGCAGTTAGGATAGACCAGTAATCACTCTAGTCATACCAGCATAACTGCTGTTGAGTGGCGTCAGGCCCCCACCTGGGTTTCAGAGGTCCACATCACCTCCTCAGTAGTTTTGATTGTCTGCTCCATAGCTCCCTGTCTGAAACCTCTGTCGTGGTTTAACCTCAGCCGGCAACTAAGCGAGAGAATGAGAGAAT